>NC_092231.1:30188198-30338198 GCF_036320965.1 Panulirus ornatus | reverse complement strand
ATCAAACCACCTCACACCACACATTGTCCTCAAACATCTCATTTCCAGCACATCCATCCTCCTGCGCACAACTCTATCCATAGCCCACGCCTCGCAGCCATACAACATTGTCGGAACCACTATTCCTTCAAACATACCCATTTTTGCTTTCCGAGATAATGTTCTCGACTTCCACACATTCTTCAAGGCCCCCAGAATTTTCGCCCCCTCCCCCACCCTATGATCCACTTCCGCTTCCATGGTTCCATCCGCTGCCAGATCCACTCCCAGATATCTAAAACACTTCACTTCCTCCAGTTTTTCTCCATATATATATATATATATATATATATATATATATATATATATATATATATATATATATATATATATATCCCTGGGGATAGGGGAGAAAGAATACTTCCCCCGTATTCCCTGCGTGTCGTAGAAGGCGACTAAAAGGGGAGGGAGCGGGGGGCTGGAAATCCTCCCCTCTCATTATTTTTTTTTTCTTTTTTTTTTTCAAAAGAAGGAACAAGAAAGGGGGCCAGGTGAGGATATTCCCTCAAAGGCCCAATGCTCTGTTCTTAACGCTACCTCGCTAACGCGGGAAATGGCGAATAGTTTGAAAGAAAAGAAAAGAAAAGAATATATATATATATATATATATATATATATATACATATATATATATATATATATATATATATATATATATATATATATATATATATATACATCATTTATCGTACTTAGTCGCTGTTTCCCGCGTCAGTGAGGTAGAGCCAGGAAACAGACGAAGAAAGGAACATCCACTCATATACACATGTACATATACGCGATTGTCTTCATCCATTCCTAGCGTCACCCCACCCCACAGGAAACAGCATCGCTACACTCTCCTTCAGCGAGATAGCGCTACGAAAACAGACAAAAAAAGCCACATTCCTTCACACTCAGTCTCTAGCTGTCATGTGTAATGCACCTAAACCACACCTCCCCATCCGCATCCACACCCCACATACCTTTGCATGGTTTACCCCCGACGCTTCACATGCCTCGGTTCTGTCCACTGACAGAACATCGACCCCGGTATACCACATTGCTCCAATTCACTCCTTTCCCCGCACGCCTCTCACTCTCCTGTATGTTCAAGCCCCGATCGCAACACACGATAACGTTATCTTAAAGATAAGGGATGGAATTAAACACCAGGATCAAAACTACTTATATTACAAGAAATAAAGAATACAAGACAAAAGAAGCACATTACTGGGGCACAAATGTTTACGTTAACACTCAACAGCCCAGGGAAGATTTCAAACCAGGAGATCTCTTTCCTTGGCAACAACTCGACTGTAAAAACATGATCCAAAATACACTTTACTGGTGGTCAGTTTTATAAGACAAGTTACAGTCCCCTGCTACACTGGGACCCGACACGACACAGTCCAACACCGTATAGTTTAGTGACGCGACGCATCATCACTCAGTGATCGTAGTGGCTACGGGGTTGAGACACATGGGAACCCACATTACCTGCTGGGCTGGAGGAACCACGCACGGCCAAGCTGTCGTGTGGGAGGAAGGGGCAGCCAGCCCCACCCTGACCTGTCTCACCTCGACTCTCATTGGAAGAAGTGACCATGAACAGTTAGTCTTGATTGGCCAAAGACGGATTGTCACGCCCTCATCCCGACTGTGAGTGGAGGAGGAAGGCCCACAGTGTCACTCCTGATTGGCTGGAGGTCTACGGCCCGGCCCTGCATCTCGCTGGTGAAACGAAGACACTCGGGAGGTGACCTTTCCCAGGCATGACCTCTTGGCTGACCCCGGCCGTTGGTCGCCGCAGGTGAGGGGAAATGGCCGGCCTATGTGGCGGGCAGGACGTGAGTGAGGAGGCGGGAGACCCCAGCCCTGCTGGCAAGGTGGCGTGGGAACGACCGAGGAAGACCCCGGGTCACCACGCTCTCATGAACCTATAACATATTACTTACAACGTAAACATATATGTGAGTGGGGGGGGGGGGGATCTTTCTTTATGTTTCCTGGCACAACCTTACTAACGCGGGAAACGGCGATTAAGTATAGCAAAATAAAAAATGTATCAAAAGACATCAGCTAGTAACCAAGACCACCGTGGCAGCGATGACATCATCATCAATCATGAGAGAACAGATGATGCAAGGAAATGATGACCTCCTGTGACTGTGGCGACACCAAGCGTCACGTCTCCGTGCCCCACCAAAGTCAGCCAAGCAGGTGACAGTGAACAACCTGGTAAGACCATTAAGCCACAAATACATCCTCTATGTTTGACAGAAGGTGCTGAGGAAATCTGACGAGTCTGTACTAACCTTGGGTGGAGATGAATAGCTTGACAGGTATTATTCATTTCAGTTCCCAGCACCAGTGGATATGCACCAGCCAGACCCAGCTGCACTCCCACAAAACGGACTGGCCAAATGGGATGCACATTTGGCCCCTGAGAACAATGTAAAGCCTGGGAGATTTTGGACGTGTGTGCAATAAACGAGAATTTGTAGATTCATTCATTACCAGAGACGAGGAATGTGAATATGGAGATCAGAGAGAAGAAGAGATGAGAGATCAGTTATAACTTGGATGCTCAGATGACTCTCTTCGCAAGAAATATTTCAAAGAGGATGATCTTGATTCTGATCCAGCTGTCTTGATGTGTGTGGCACAGCAAGCGGCACAGACGCTGATGGTAATATCTCACGGCGAAGGAAAGGACCAGAAGCTGTTACAAGGAGAACACCACGAGCAAGAGACATGACCTGAAGACATGCAACACGAGGAACACATGAGCCTGGACACTGCCTCCTGCAGGAGGGAATGGCAGTTCTGTGGCAACAAACATACCTGGAAGAAAGAGGAATGCCCGGCCTATGTTAAGACCTGTAGTACGTGTTAGAAGATGAATCACTTCTCGAGAAAAAGAGGAACCAAACCAGACGAGTTGTACGAGAAGTATGGTCACTGGTGTGACACAGGCGGCTCGTGCACAAGGCAACCCTGATGTCCAGCATGTTATGAATCTCCCAACACCACACAAGCTGCTGCTACAAGGTCATCATGACAGCCATCATGGAGTCAGGCGGAAAGAAGGTCAAGTTTCAAGTTGACGGTGGCGCCAACCTGAATGTTCTTCCTCAACACATTGTGCCTGACACAGCTCCGGCCCCGTGGCTAGTGATGTACACTTGGAATGCTACCAAGATAAGACCCCTGGGAAAATATACAACTGTTATTGTCAGTTGTATGAGTACAACGAAATAATCTGGATAGTTTTTTGTTGCATAACAAGATCTTGTACCAATCATGGGTACGAGACCATCTCACCTGACGCATCTGCTAACTATAAATTATGAAAATATTACTACAGTTAAAGATGTGATCTTAAATTATAGTGATGTCTTTCTAGAAGGGCGACGGAAATTACCAGGAACTGATAAACTAACTCATAATCTACTGCAGTAGCAATATCATCATGTAGAATGCCAATAACCTTAGTAAATTACACAATATTTGTCATACCTAAAATGGATGAACCAACAGAATGGATAAGTCGTACGGTTACCGGAAGCAGGAAATCTGGGAAATCAAAATTTGCATTGACGACAAGCAATGACTGAATGTTTGAATAGAGAAATGCATCCACGACCAGTGGGTGAGGATGCATCCACGACCAGTGGGTGAGGATGCATCCACGACCAGTGGGTGAGGATGCATCCACGACCAGTGGGTGAGGATGCATCCACGACCAGTGGTTGAGGATGCATCCACGACCAGTGGGTGAGGATGCATCCACGACCAGTGGGTGAGGATGCATCCACGACCAGTGGGTGAGGATGCATCCACGACCAGTGGTTGAGGATGCATCCACGACCAGTGGGTGAGGATGCATCCACGACCAGTGGGTGAGGATGCATCCACGACCAGTGGTTGAGGATGCATCCACGACCAGTGGGTGAGGATGCATCCACGACCAGTGGTTGAGGATGCATCCACGACCAGTGGGTGAGGATGCATCCACGACCAGTGGGTGAGGATGCATCCACGACCAGTGGTTGAGGATGCATCCATGACCAGTAGGTGAGGATGCATCCACGACCAGTGGTTGAGGATGCATCCACGACCAGTGGGTGAGGATGCATCCATGACCAGTGGGTGAGGATGCATCCACGACCAGTGGTTGAGGATGCATCCACGACCAGTGGGTGAGGATGCATCCACGACCAGTGGGTGAGGATGCATCCACGACCAGTGGGTGAGGATGCATCCACGACCAGTGGTTGAGGATGCATCCACGACCAGTGGTTGAGGATGCATCCACGACCAGTGGGTGAGGATGCATCCACGACCAGTGGGTGAGGATGCATCCACGACCAGTGGGTGAGGATGCATCCACGACCAGTGGGTGAGGATGCATCCACGACCAGTGGGTGAGGATGCATCCACGACCAGTGGGTGAGGATGCATCCACGACCAGTGGGTGAGGATGCATCCACGACCAGTGGGTGAGGATGCATCCACGACCAGTGGGTGAGGATGCATCCACGACCAGTGGGTGAGGATGCATCCACGACCAGTGGGTGAGGATGCATCCACGACCAGTGGTTGAGGATGCATCCACGACCAGTGGGTGAGGATGCATCCACGACCAGTGGGTGAGGATGCATCCACGACCAGTGGGTGAGGATGCATCCACGACCAGTGGGTGAGGATGCATCCACGACCAGTGGGTGAGGATGCATCCACGACCAGTGGGTGAGGATGCATCCACGACCAGTGGTTGAGGATGCATCCACGACCAGTGGGTGAGGATGCATCCACGACCAGTGGGTGAGGATGCATCCACGACCAGTGGGTGAGGATGCATCCACGACCAGTGGTTGAGGATGCATCCACGACCAGTGGGTGAGGATGCATCCACGACCAGTGGGTGAGGATGCATCCACGACCAGTGGTTGAGGATGCATCCATGACCAGTAGGTGAGGATGCATCCACGACCAGTGGTTGAGGATGCATCCACGACCAGTGGGTGAGGATGCATCCATGACCAGTGGGTGAGGATGCATCCACGACCAGTGGTTGAGGATGCATCCACGACCAGTGGGTGAGGATGCATCCACGACCAGTGGGTGAGGATGTACTGGCTTACATAATAAAGGCTCAACTGCTCGCAAGGCTTAATCTAAGCATTGGTTCCTGACGCTGTGTACTACATGATCACTCAACTTCTTACTACATTACACACATCACTGGGAAGGTACGGGAGGCTGTGGTCACCATCTGGCTTATCTGTGAGAAGTGATATCTTCCCACAGAGACTGATTACATCCCTGGAGGAGTCTGTGAGGCGTTGCATGCATAGCTGATGACATATTAGTTTATGGTGCTGGAGACATCTGGTGAATCAGGTACTACTGATCACGGCGGTAATGTGTGTAAACTGTTAAGAGAGATGCAAGAAGACATGGGATCAAACTGAACACTTGTAAAACAGAACTGAGGAAGTCGGAGATTTCTTTTCTCGGACGTAAGATATGGTTTGAAACCTGATCCTGATAACACGCACTTTGCATATGAACACTCCACCAAATGTGACAAGAGATAAGCAGGTATGGTGAACTATAGCACAAGAATCTTACCGAGGTTATCCTATATAATGGAACTCATCCATCAACTTGCTACTAACGATGTTCAATGATATTGTGGGGGAGGACAGGAGGAAGCTCGGCACAAGGTCAAGCAGCGGGTGATATCGTCTCCAATATTAGCTTTTAGTGAAGAAATGACTGGCTGCTTAGGTGGTACGTTGATGTGGGGAGGTCAATCAACATCTTCTATAACAACAAGAGCATTAACTCCTACACAGAGACCAGGTACGCACGAGAGATAGAGATAGAGAGAGAGAGAGAGAGAGAGAGAGAGAGAGAGAGAGAGAGAGAGAGAGAGAGAAGGGGGGGGGGGCGCACACTGCATATCTTTGGTCAACGACACACACTTACAAGAGGCTGAAGGAAAAATATTTGAGAATATAACCATGGTATCTTCCCTACCCATCAGACCAGAGCTTCTGCAGGCGATGAAATGATCAACAACAACAAATGATGAGACAATGTTCTTTGCTCTGGTGAACCATCGTCTCTGGCTGGCCGGAAAGCAAAGATGCTCACCTCAGCCAGCCACATACTGCCATGTTTCTCTTCAAGAGATGACTTCTCAACACAAGATGGTTTGATATTTACAGGAGACAAGACAGACAGTCATGCCTCACGCTTAGCGCGCCGAGGACAAGAGAGCAATACACTAGACTCACACAGGTGTAGAATACTGCGAGACGTGCAGGGTGAATGGTGAGATCACACAACACCCAGGGTTAGGTTAGGTTACGCATTACCCAACACAAGGAAACCCTGATGTGCCACGAGAGCAGACCCACCGTCATGGGAGAGGGTAGGTGTTTTGTTTTTAAGCTGAGGAATGAGAGCTGTTTACTGATTGTGAACTGTTTCATCACTGACGGTGGACTGTTTCATCACTGACTGTGAACTGTTTCATCACTGACTGTGGACTGTTTTATCACTGACTGTGGACTGTTTCATAACTGACTGTGGACTGTTTCATCACTGACGGTGGACTGTTTCATCACTGACGGTGGACTGTTTCATCACTGACTGTGGACTGTTTCATCAGCTTTGGGGAAGTTGATGTGTCGG
This sequence comes from Panulirus ornatus, assembly GCF_036320965.1. Taxonomy (NCBI): domain Eukaryota; kingdom Metazoa; phylum Arthropoda; class Malacostraca; order Decapoda; family Palinuridae; genus Panulirus; species Panulirus ornatus. The sequence goes on along the minus strand of NC_092231.1, from coordinate 30,331,469 downwards.
GTTAGCGCAGTCATCACAAAACTGACAGCTCACTTTGCCAGACACGTGATTCCATCACTGCTTACCACTGACACTGGACCACACTGTATCAGTGAGGAGTAGTGAGACTGTAGTCAGGTATGATCGTTAGCATAAGAAAGTCGTCCTACGTCTCCACAGTCGAATGGAATGGCTGAATCAGCCGTCAACACTGCTGTCAGATAGGGAGGGCTGTGGTGCCCAGTGGGAACCATCCATACTTGGCCATGATGGACCATCCATACTTGGCCATGATGGACCATCCATACTTGGCCACGATGGACTAAACACACTGTAGGATGTGGGAATGTGTCCAACTCAACGAATCCTCGGAAGCAGGACACGACTATTGTTACTTAGGCCATCAAAGTTCTTAAAGCCTCAAGGATCACATGTCTCACTCGAGACTCAAGGATTTAAAGCCTACGTGGTACTATGATAAGACAGCTAAAGATATCAACCCATCAGAAGAAGGAGACGTGGCAGAGGAAGGAGACGAGGTAAGGATAAAACCAAGTACTCTGGGAGACGAGGCCTGCCAGAAAGGAACAGTGAAGAGGCAGTTGGAGGAGAGACCATATGAGGTAATGGTACATTCTGGAACTGTCCAAGACAATAATCAGCAGGTGGAAAAGACTTGTGAATCATCAGATAATGATGATGACCACAAGACAACATGACACGAGATACACGAGATGATAGAGAGGTAGGGACACACTCACACATAAAGAGGATAAATGTGAGTGTGGCACGACCAACACAGGAGTACGCACGTTGCACAGATGTTACTCGTGCACCAGCTGAAGCTACCAAGTATAATGTGTCCAAACAAACTGGAAATTTTCCTCCAGTTACATTTAAGGATTACATTATAACCAAGTAAATAAGTTACTATATAAGATGATAACTGAGGATTATCGTCTAACAAGGTCATTAAAATCATCACGGCGGTAAGATGTAACCATCACAGTAATAATCCTGAACATATGAACCTCCTTCTGTGTTCAAGACCATCCTCAAACCATGTATGCTCTCAACCTTGATATATGGCGTTCATGTACTTCATAAAAGGTGCTTTTGGGGTTTGAAGCCTTTAATGCTCGAGGTTTCGTTACGGTAGTCAGCATTATGTTATAAAGACCATAAGAATCATCTTGACCACCCGCCCATGTTATCTTGAGACCAAACATGTTTTCATTGTACAGTATATATTTGGCCGTCATGGTGACTGGTTGTCTGGAGCTGTATACATATCAACTGCCAAACACAATAAGTCCGTCATCGTCACGCCAGCTCCACCATACGACAACGTTTGACCAGCTCAGGTGTTAAGGCCACATCCATCCCCCCTCACTACACATACATGTGAGCCATGACGGTGGCTTACACGAGAGCCATCGTGCCCTGTACGACGACCGACTCCCACACAACCATCACACTGTCACTCGCTCCACTGAACACATGCACACTGACTCTGTGTGTGTGTGTGTGTGTGTGTGTGTGTGTGTGTACACCATACAACATACATGCTTTCAGTTTGTTTCTTGATGCATGAACGGCAGTGGCTCGAAAGTTATGTGATTTAACATAACAAAAAACCGTTCATTTCCATCACTGCTCACACAATATACACCACACACCATGATTTGCTTTCCTCGGTGTCACTGTCTGTTTAGTATGGTCAATATTGGAATGGAATAACTGTGGTTTGTAAGTCATTATACACTTTATATGAGAATTAGTCACTTAATATGAGTCAGGATGTGAACGTCTCACTTAAGTACTTATAGCCGCTCCATCAATACTTAAATAGACACGTCTCCTACGACATATGTGTGAGAAGTATCAAATAAACTGTACCGATAAAGGGACTATAGAGATGAGATATATATGCAGTACCTTCTGAAGTTTTCCGGTGTGAGATTTGTTCACATGGATGATCTGTGGCGAACACCTGTTACTTCTGAGAGACACTGTGTTACTCCTTCCTCTAACAAGTGGCAGGTATGGTGTAGGGCCTTACCATCTCCTGTGCACTGTTAGTGTGTCTTCCTTGTGTCAGATATATATATATATATATATATATATATATATATATATTTCTTTCATACTATTCGCCCTTTCCCGCGTCAGCGAGGTAGCGTTAAGAACAGAGGACTGGGCCTCTGAGGAAACATCCTCATCCAGCCCCCTTCTCTGTTCCTTCCTTTGGAGAGAGAGAAAAAAAAAAAAGAGAGGGAAGGATTTCCAGCCCCGCGCTCCCTTCCCTTTTTGTCGCCTTCTACGACACGCAGGAAATACGTGGGAAGTATTCTTTCTCCCCTATCCCCAGAAATCCTCCCCTCCTTGTATTAACTTTCTAAAATGGGAAACAGAAGAAGGAGTCACGCGGGGAGTGCTCATCCTCCTCGAAGGCTCAGAGTGGGGTGCCTAAATGTGTGTGGATGTAACCAAGATGTGAAAAAAGGAGAGATAGGTAGTATGTTTGAGGAAAGGAACCTGGATGTTTTGGCTCTGAGTGAAACGAAGCTCAAGGGTAAAGGGGAAGAGTGGTTTGGGAATGTCTGGGGAGTAAAGTCAGGGGTTAGTGAGAGGACAAGAGCAAGGGAAGGAGTAGCAATACTCCTGAAACAGGAGTTGTGGGAGTATGTGATAGAATGTAAGAAAGTAAATTCTCGATTAATATGGGTAAAACTGAAAGTTGATGGAGAGAGGTGGGTGATTATTGGTGCATATGCACCTGGGCATAAGAAGAAAGATCATGAGAGGCAAGTGTTTTGGGAGCAGCTGAATGAGTGTGTTAGTGGTTTTGATGCACGAGACCGGGTTATAGTGATGGGTGATTTGAATGCAAAGGTGAGTAGTGTGGCAGTTGAGGGAATAATTGGTATACATGGGGTGTTCAGTGTTGTAAATGGAAATGGTGAAGAGCTTGTAGATTTATGTGCTGAAAAAGGACTGATGATTGGGAATACCTGGTTTAAAAAGCGAGATATACATAAGTATACTTATGTAAGTAGGAGAGATGGCCAGAGAGCGTTATTGGATTACGTGTTAATTGACAGGCGTGCGAAAGAGAGACTTTTGGATGTTAATGTGCTGAGAGGTGCAACTGGAGGGATGTCTGATCATTATCTTGTGGAGGCTAAGGTGAAGATTTGTATGGGTTTTCAGAAAAGAAGAGTGAATGTTGGGGTGAAGAGGGTGGTGAGAGTAAGTGAGCTTGGGAAGGAGACCTGTGTGAGGAAGTACCAGGAGAGACTGAGTACAGAATGGAAAAAGGTGAGAACAATGGAAGTAAGGGGAGTGGGGGAGGAATGGGATGTATTTAGGGAATCAGTGATGGATTGCGCAAAAGATGCTTGTGGCATGAGAAGAGTGGGAGGTGGGTTGATTAGAAAGGGTAGTGAGTGGTGGGATGAAGAAGTAAGAGTATTAGTGAAAGAGAAGAGAGAGGCATTTGGACGATTTTTGCAGGGAAAAAATGCAATTGAGTGGGAGATGTATAAAAGAAAGAGACAGGAGGTCAAGAGAAAGGTGCAAGAGGTGAAAAAAAAGGGCAAATGAGAGTTGGGGTGAGAGAGTATCATTAAATTTTAGGGAGAATAAAAAGATGTTCTGGAAGAAGGTAAATAAAGTGCGTAAGACAAGGGAGCAAATGGGAACTTCAGTGAAGGGCGCAAATGGGGAGGTGATAACAAGTAGTGGTGATGTGAGAAGGAGATGGAGTGAGTATTTTGAAGGTTTGTTGAATGTGTTTGATGATAGAGTGGCAGATATAGGGTGTTTTGGTCGAGGTGGTGTGCAAAGTGAGAGGGTTAGGGAAAATGATTTGGTAAACAGAGAAGAGGTAGTGAAAGTTTTGCGGAAGATGAAAGCCGGCAAGGCAGCAGGTTTGGATGGTATTGCAGTGGAATTTATTAAAAAAGGGGGTGACTGTATTGTTGACTGGTTGGTAAGGTTATTTAATGTATGTATGACTCATGGTGAGGTGCCTGAGGATTGGCGGAATGCGTGCATAGTGCCATTGTACAAAGGCAAAGGGGATAAGAGTGAGTGCTCAAATTACAGAGGTATAAGTTTGTTGAGTATTCCTGGTAAATTATATGGGAGGGTATTGATTGAGAGGGTGAAGGCATGTACAGAGCATCAGATTGGGGAAGAGCAGTGTGGTTTCAGAAGTGGTAGAGGATGTGTGGATCAGGTGTTTGCTTTGAAGAATGTATGTGAGAAATACTTAGAAAAGCAAATGGATTTGTATGTAGCATTTATGGATCTGGAGAAGGCATATGATAGAGTTGATAGAGATGCTCTGTGGAAGGTATTAAGAATATATGGTGTGGGAGGAAAGTTGTTAGAAGCAGTGAAAAGTTTTTATCGAGGATGTAAGGCATGTGTACGTGTAGGAAGAGAGGAAAGTGATTGGTTCTCAGTGAATGTAGGTTTGCGGCAGGGGTGTGTGATGTCTCCATGGTTGTTTAATTTGTTTATGGATGGGGTTGTTAGGGAGGTAAATGCAAGAGTTTTGGAAAGAGGGGCAAGTATGAAGTCTGTTGGGGATGAGAGAGCTTGGGAAGTGAGTCAGTTGTTGTTCGCTGATGATACAGCGCTGGTGGCTGATTCATGTGAGAACTGCAGAAGCTGGTGACTGAGTTTGGTAAAGTGTGTGGAAGAAGAAAGTTAAGAGTAAATGTGAATAAGAGCAAGGTTATTAGGTACAGTAGGGTTGAGGGTCAAGTCAATTGGGAGGTGAGTTTGAATGGAGAAAAACTGGAGGAAGTGAAGTGTTTTAGATATCTGGGAGTGGATCTGGCAGCGGATGGAACCATGGAAGCGGAAGTGGATCATAGGGTGGGGGAGGGGGCGAAAATTCTGGGGGCCTTGAAGAATGTGTGGAAGTCGAGAACATTATCTCGGAAAGCAAAAATGGGTATGTTTGAAGGAATAGTGGTTCCAACAATGTTGTATGGTTGCGAGGCGTGGGCTATGGATAGAGTTGTGCGCAGGAGGATGGATGTGCTGGAAATGAGATGTTTGAGGACAATGTGTGGTGTGAGGTGGTTTGATCGAGTGAGTAACGTAAGGGTAAGAGAGATGTGTGGAAATAAAAAGAGCGTGGTTGAGAGAGCAGAAGAGGGTGTTTTGAAGTGGTTTGGGCACATGGAGAGAATGAGTGAGGAAAGATTGACCAAGAGGATATATGTGTCGAAGGTGGAGGGAACGAGGAGAAGAGGGAGACCAAATTGGAGGTGGAAAGATGGAGTGAAAAAGATTTTGTGTGATCGGGGCCTGAACATGCAGGAGGGTGAAAGGAGGGCAAGGAATAGGGTGAATTGGAGCGATGTGGTATACCGGGGTTGACGTGCTGTCAGTGGATTGAATCAAGGCATGTGAAGCGTCTGGGGTAAACCATGGAAAGCTGTGTAGGTATGCATATTTGCGTGTGTGGACGTATGTATATACATGTGTATGGGGGGGGGGGGGGTTGGGCCATTTCTTTCGTCTGTTTCCTTGCGCTACCTCGCAAACGCGGGAGACAGCGACAAAGTATAATAAAAATAATATAAATATATATATATATATATATGTGATGTCTCCATGGTTGTTTAATTTGTTTATGGATGGGGTTGTTACGGAGGTGAATGCAAGAGTTTTGGAAAGAGGGGCAAGTGCAGTCTGTTGTGGATGAGAGAGCTTGGGAAGTGAGTCAGTTGTTGTTCGCTGATGATACAGCGCTGGTGGTTGATTCATGTGAGAAACTGAAGAAGCTGGTGACTGAGTTTGGTAAAGTGTGTGAAAGAAGAAAGTTAAGAGTAAATGTGAATAAGAGCAAGGTTATTAGGTACAGTAGGGTTGAGGGTCAAGTCAATTGGGAGGTAAGTTTGAATGGAAGTAAAGTGTTTTAGATATCTGGGAGTGGATCTGGCAGCGGATGGAACCATGGAAGCGGAAGTGAATCATAGGGTGGGGGAGGGGGCGAAAATTCTGGGAGCCTTGAAGAATGTGTGGAAGTCGAGAACATTATCTCCGAAAGCAAAAATGGGTATGTTTGAAGGAATAGTGGTTCCAACAATGTTGTATAGTTGCGAGGCGAGGGCTATGGATAGAGTTGTGCGCAGGAGGGTGGATGTGCTGGAAATGAGATGTTTGAGGACAATGTGTGGTGTGAGGTGGTTTGATCGAGTAAGTAATGTAAGGGTAAGAGAGATGTGTGGAAATAAAAAGAGTGTGGTTGAGAGAGCAGAAGAGGGTGTTTTGAAATGGTTTGGTCACATGGAGAGAATGAGTGAGGAAAGATTGACCAAGAGGATATATGTGTCAGAGGTGGAGGGAACGAGAAGTGGGAGACCAAATTGGAGGTGGAAAGATGGACTGAAAAAGATTTTGAGTGATCTGCGCCTGAACATGCAGAAGGGTGAAAGGCGTGCAAGGAATAAAGTGAATTGCAACGATGTGGTATACTTGGGGCGACGTGCTGTCAATGGATTGTACCAGGGCATCTGAAGCGTCTGGGGTAAACCATGGAAAGTTCTGAGGGGCCTGGATGTGGAGAGGGAGCTGTGGTTTCGGTGCATTATTACATGACAGATAGAGAGTGAGTGTGAACGAATGTGGCCTTTGTTGTCTTTTCCTAGCGCTACCTCGCACACATGAGGGGGGGAGGGGGTTGTTATTCCATATGTGGCGGGGTGGCGATGGGAATAAATAAAGACAGACAGTATGAATTATGTACATGTGTATATATGTATATGTCTGTGTGTGTATATATATGTGTACATTGAGATGTATAGGTATGTATATTTGCGTGTGTGGACGTGTATGTATATACATGTGTATGTGGGTGGGTTGGGCCATTCTTTCGTCTGTTTCCTTACGCTACCTCGCTAACGCAGGAGACAGCGACAAAGCAAGAATAAAATAAAATATTATATATACATATATATTATTGTTAGGGAGGTGAATGCAAGAGTTTTGGAAAGAGGGGCAAGTATGAAATCTGTTGGGGATGAGAGAGCTTGGGAAGTGTGTCAGTTGTTGTTCGCTGATGATATAGCGCTGGTGGCTGATTCATGTGAAAAACTGCAGAAGCTGGTGACTGAGTTTGGTAAAGTGTGTGAAAGAAGAAAGTTAAGAGTAAATGTGAATAAGAGCAAGGTTATTAGGTACAGTAGGGTTGAGGGTCAAGTCAATTGGGAGGTGAGTTTGAATGGAGAAAAACTGGAGGAAGTGAAGTGTTTTAGATATCTGGGAGTGGATCTGGCAGCGGATGGAACCATGGAAGCGGAAGTGGATCATAGGGTGGGGGAGGGGGCGAAAATTCTGGGAGCCTTGAAGAATGTGTGGAAGTCGAGAACATTATCTCGGAAAGCAAAAATGGGTATGTTTGAAGGAATAGTGGTTCCAACAATGTTGTATGGTTGCGAGGCGTGGGCTATAGATAGAGTTGTGCGCAGGAGGATGGATGTGCTGGAAATGAGATGTTTGAGGACAATGTGTGGTGTGAGGTGGTTTGATCGAGTAAGTAACGTAAGGGTAAGAGAGATGTGTGGAAATAAAAAGAGCGTGGTTGAGAGAGCAGAAGAGGGTGTTTTGAAATGGTTTGGGCACATGGAGAGAATGAGTGAGGAAAGATTGACCAAGAGGATATATGTGTCGGAGGTGGAGGGAACGAGGAGAAGAGGGAGACCAAATTGGAGGTGGAAAGATGGAGTGAAAAAGATTTTGTGTGATCGGGGCCTGAACATGCATGAGGGTGAAAGGAGGGCAAGGAATAGAATGAATTGGAGCGATGTGGTATACCGGGGTTGACGTGCTGTCAGTGGATTGAATCAAGCCATGTGAAGCGTCTGGGGTAAACCATGGAAAGCTGTGTAGGTATGTATATTTGCGTGTGTGGACGTATGTATATACATGTGTATGGGGGGGGGGTGGTTGGGCCATTTCTTTCGTCTGTTTCCTTGCGCTACTTCGCAAGCGCGGGAGACAGCGACAAAAAAAAAAAATATATATATATATATATATATATATATATATATATATATATATATATATATATGGGTGTTAATGTACTAAAAGGTGCAACTGGAGGGATGTCTGATCATTATCTTGTGGAGTCGAAGGTGAAGATTTGTAGAGGTTTTCAGAAAAGAAGAGAGAATCTTGGGGTGAAGAGAGTGGTGAGAGTAAGTGAGCTTGGGAAGGAGACTTGTGTGAGGAAGTACTAAGAGAGACTAAGAGCAGAGTGGAAAAAAAGGTGAGAGCAAAGGACGTAAGGGGAGTGGGGGAGAAACGGAATGTATTTAGGGAAGCAGTGATGGCTTGCGCAAAAGATGCTTGTGGCATGAGAAGCGTGGGAGGTGGGCAGATTGGGAAGGGTAGCAAGTTGTGGGATGAAGAAGGAAGATTATTAGTGAAAGAGAAGATAGAGGCATTTGGACGATTTTTGCAGGGAAATAGTGCAAATAACTGGGAGATGTATAAAAGAAAGAGGCAGGAGGCTAAGACAAAGGTGCAAGAGGTGAAAAAGAGGGCAAATGAAAGTTGGGGTGAGAGAGTAGCATTAAATTTTAGGGGGAATAAAAAGATGTTTTGGAAAGAGGTTAATAAAGTGTATAAGATAAGAGAACAAATGGGAAAATCAGTGAAGGGGGATGATGGGGAGGTAATAACAAGTAGTGATGTGACAAGGAGATGGAGTGAGTATTTTCAAGGTTTGTTAAATGTGCTGGATGATGGAGTGGCAGATATAGGGTGCTTTGGTCGCGGTGGTGTGCGAAGTGAAAGGGTTAGGGAGAATGATTTGGTAAACGGAGAAGAGGTAGTGAAAACTTTGCGGAAGATGAGAGCGGGCGAGGCAGCGGGTTTGGATGGCATTGCAGTGGAATTTATTAAAGAAGGGGGGTGACTGTGTTGTTGACTGGTTGGTAAAAATATTTGATGTATGTATGGCTCATGGTGAAGTGGCTGAGGACTGGTGGCATGTATACATATTGCCAAATGTACAAAGGCAAAGGGGATAAAAGTGAGTGCTCAAATTACAGAGGTATAAGTTTGTTGAGTATTCCTGGGAAATTATATGGGAGGGTATTGATTGAGAGGGGTGAGGCATGTACAGAGCATCAGATTGGGGAAGCGCAGTGTGGTTTCAGAAGTGGTAGAGGATGTGTAGATCAGGTGTTTGCTTTGGAGAATGTATGTGAGATATACGAGTAGGAAGAGAGGAGAGTGACTGGTTCCCAGTGAATGTTGGTTTGCGGCACGAGTGCGTGATGTCTTCATGGATGTTTAATTTGTTTATGGATGGGGTTGTTAGGGAGGTGAATGGAAGAGTTTTGGAGAGAAGGGCAAGTATGCAGTCTGTTGTGAATGAGAGGGCTTGGGAAGTGAGTTAGTTGTTGTTCGTCGATGATACAGCGCTGGTGGCTGATTTGGGTGAGAAACTGCAGAAGCTGGTGACTGAGTTTGGTAAAGCGTGTGAAAGAAAACTGATAGTAAATGTGAATAAGAGCAAGGTTATTAGGTACAGTAGGGTCGAGGGACAAGTCAATTGGAAGGAGAGTTTCAATGGAGAAAAACTAGAGAAAGTTAGGTGTTTTAGATATGTGGCAGTGGATTTGACAGCGAGTGGAACCATGGAAGCGGGAGTGAGTCACAGGGTGGGGGAGTGGACGAAGGTTCTGGGAGCGTTGAAGGATGTGTAGAAGGCGAGAATATTATCTCGCAACGCAAAAATGGGTATGTTTGAAGGAATAGTGGTTCCATCAATGTTATATGGTTGCGAGGCGTGGACCTATTATAGACAGGGTTGTGCGGAGGAGGGTAGATGTGTTAGAAACGAGATGTTTGAGGACAATATGTGGTGTGAGGTAGTTTGATCGAGTAAGTAATGAAAGGGTAAGAGAGATGTGTGGTAATAAAAAGAGTGTGGTTAAGAGAGCAGAAGAGGGTGTATTGAAAAGGTTTGGTCACACGGAGAGAATGAGTGAGGAAAGATTGACAAAGAGGATATATGTGTCAGAGGTGAAGGAAACGAGAAGTTATGACCAAATTGGAGGTGGAAGGATGGAGTGAAAAAGATCTTGAGCAATCGGGGCTTGAACATACAGGAGGGTGAAAGGCGTGCAAGTAATAGAGTGAATTGGAACGAAGTGGTATATCGGGGTAGACATGCTGTCAATGAATTGAACCAGGGCATGTGAAGCGTCTGGGGTAAACCATGGAAAGCTTTGTGGGGCCTGGATGTGGAAAGGGAGCTGTGGTTTCGGTGCATAGCACATGACAGCTAGAGACTGAGTGTGAACGAATGTGGCCTTTGTTGTCTTTTCTTAGCGATACCTCACGCGCGCGTCGCTAGCTGTCATGTATAGTCTCTAGCTGTCATGTATAATCCACCCAAACCATAGCTCCCTTTCCACATCCAAGCCCCGCAAAACTTTCCATGGTTTACTCCAGACGCTTCACATGCCCTGATTCAATCCATTGACAGCACGTAGATCTCAATATACCACATCGTTCCAATTCACTCCATTCCTTGCACACCTTTCCCCCTCCTGCATGTTCAGGCCCCGATCCCTCAAAATCGTTTTCACTCCATCTTTCCAACTCCAATTTGGTCTCCCACTTCTCGTTCCCTCCGCCTATGACACATATATCCTCTTGGTCAATCTTTCCTCACTCATTCTCTCCATGTGACCAAACCATTTCAAAACACCCTCTTCTGCTCTCTCAACCACACTTCTTTTATTACCACACATCTCTCTTACTCTTTCATTACTTATTCGATCAAACCATCTCACACCACATACTGTCCTCAAACATCTCATTTCCAACACATCCACCCTCCGCACATCTCTATCTATAGCCCACGCCTCGCAACCATATAACAATGTTGGAACCACTATTCCTTCAAACATACCCAATTTTGCTTTCCGAGATAATGTTCTCGCCTTCCACACATTTTTCAACGCTCCCAGAACTTTCGCCCCCTCCCCCACCCTGTGACTCGCATCCGCTTCCATGGTTCCATCCCCTGCCAAATCCACACCCAGATATCTAAAACACTTCCCTTCCTCCAGTTTTTCTCCATTCAAACTTACCTCCCAATAAACTTGTCCCTCAACCCTACTGTACCTAATAACCTTGCTCTTATTCACATTTACTCTCGGCTTTCTTCTTTCACACACTTTACCAAACTCAGTCACCAGCTTCTGCAGTTTCTCACCCAAATCAGCCACCAGCGATGTATCATCAGCAAACAACAACTGACTCGCTTCCCAAGCTCTCTCATCAACAACAGACAGCATACTTGCCCCTCTTTCCAAAACTTTTGCATTCACCTCCCCTAACAACCCCATCCATAAACAAATCAAACAACCATGGAGACATCACGCACCAATGCCGCAAACCTAAATTAATTGAGAACCAATCACTTTCCTCTCTTCCTACTCGTACACACACACATTACATCCTCGATAAAAACTTTTCACTGCTTCTAGCAACTTGCCTTCCACACCATATATTCTTAATACCTTTCACAGAGCATCTCTATCAACTCTATCATATGCCTTCTCCAGATCCATAAATGCTACATACAAATCCATTTGCTTTTCTAAGTATTTCTCACATACATTTTTCAAAGTAAACACCTGATTCACACATCCTCTACCACTTCTGAAACCACACTGCTCTTCCCCAATCTGATGCTCTGTACATGCCTTCACCCTCTCAATCAATACCCTCCCATATAATTTACCAGGAATACTCAACAAACTTATACCTCTGTAATTTGAGCACTCACTTTTATTCCCTTTGCCTTTGTACAATGGCACTACGCAAGCATTCCGCCAATCCTCAGGCAGCTCACCATGAGTCATACATGCATTAAATATCCTTCCCAACCAGTGAACAACACAGTCACCCACTTTTTAAATAAATTCCACTGCAATACCATCCAAAACCACTGCCTTGCCGGCTTTCATCTTATGCAAAGCTTTTACTACCTCTTCTCTGTTTACCAAATCATTCTCCCTAACCCTCTCACTTCGCACCCCACCTTGACCAAAAAACCTATATCTGCCACTCTATCATCTAACACATTCAATAAACCTTCAAAATACTCCATCTCCTTCTCACATCACCACTACTTGTTATTACCTCCCCATTAGCCAACTTCACCGATGTTCCCATTTGTTCACTTGTCTTACGCACTTAATTTACCTCCCTCCAAAACATCATTTTATTCTCCCTAAAATGTAATGATACTCTCTCACCACAACTTCTCATTTGCCGTTTTTCACCAATTGCACCTTTCTCTTGACCTCCTGCCTCTTTCTTTTATATATCTCCCACTCATTTGCACTATTTCCATGCAAAACTCGTCCAAATGCCCCTCTCTTCTCTTTCACTAATATTCTTACTTCTTCATCCTAAGACTCACTACCCTTTCTAATCTGCCCACCTCCCACGCTTCTCATACCACATGCACCTTCTGCGCAAGTCATCACTGCTTCCGTAAATACATCCCATTCTTCCCCCACTCCCCTGATGTCCTCTCTCTCTCTCTCTCTCTCTCTCTCTCTCTCTCTCTCTCTCTCTCTCTCTATATATATATATATATATATATATATATATATATATATATATATATATATATATATATATATTTTATTTATTTTTTTTTTGCTTTGTCGCTGTCTCCCGCGTTTGCGAGGTAGCGCAAGGAAACAGACGAAAGAAATGGCCCAACCCACCCCCATACACATGTATATACATACGTCCACACACGCAAATATATATACCTACACAGCTTTCCATGGTTTACCCCAGACACTTCACATGCCCTGATTCAATCCACTGACAGCACGTCAACCCCGGTATACCACATCGATCGAATTCACTCTATTCCTTGCCCTCCTTTCACCCTCATGCATGTTCAGGCCCCGATCACACAAAATCTTTTTCACTCCATCTTTCCACCTCCAATTTGGTCTCCCACTTCTCCTCGTTCCCTCCACCTCCGACACATATATCCTCTTGGTCAATCTTTCCTCACTCATTCTCTCCATGTGCCCAAACCATTTCAAAACACCCTCTTCTGCTCTCTCAACCACGTTCTTTTTATTTCCACACATCTCTCTTACCCTTACGTTACTTACTCGATCAAACCACCTCACACCACACATTGTCCTCAAACATCTCATTTCCAGCACATCCATCCTCCTGCGCACACCTCTATCCATAGCCCACGCCTCGCAACCATACAACATTGTTGGAACCACTATTCCTTCAAACGTACCCATTTTTGCTTTCCGAGATAATCTTCTCGACTTCCACACATTCTTCAAGTTTCTCAGGATTTTCGCCCCCTGCCCCACCCTATGATCCACTTCCGCTTCCATGGTTCCATCCGCTGCCAGATCCACTCCCAGATATCTAAAACACTTTACTTCCTCCAGTTTTTCTCTATTCAAACTTACCTCCCAATTGACTTGACCCACAACCCTACTGTATCTAATAACCTTGCTCTTATTCACATTTACTCTCAACTTTCTTCTTTCACACACTTTACCAAACTCAGTCACCAGCTTCTGCAGTTTCTCACATGAATCAGCCACCAGCGCTGTATCATCAGCGAACAACAACTGACTCACTTCCCAAGCTCTCTCATCCACAACAGACTTCATACTTGCCCCTCTTTCCAAAACTCTTGCATTCACCTCCCTAACAACCCCATCCATAAACAAATTAAACAACCATGGAGACATCACACACGCCTGCCGCAAACCTACATTCACTGAGAACCAATCACTTTCCTCTCTTCCTACACGTACACATGCCTTACATCCTCGATAAAAACTTTTCACTGCTTCTAACAACTTGCCTCCCACACCATATATTAATACCTTCCATAGAGCATCTCTATCAACTCTATCATATGCATTCTCCAGATCCATAAATGCTACATACAAATCCATTCCTATGAGTCCACGGGGAAAATGAAACACGATAAGGGTTATCGTGTTTCATTTTCCCCGTGGACTCATAGGAATATTTTGATCACGTGTGTGCGTGCATGTGTGTGTGTGTGTGTGTGTGTGTGTGTGTGTGTGAGAGAGAGAGAGAGAGAGAGGTGGAGGGTACGAGGAGAAGCGGGGGCCAAATTGGAAGTGAGGGATGGAGTGAAAAAGATTTTGAGCAATCGGGGCCTGAACATACAGGAGGGTGAACGCCGTGCAAGGAATAGAGTGAAATGGAACGATGTGGTATACCGGGGTCGACGTGCTGTCAATGAATTGAACCAGGGAATGTGAAGCGTCTGGGGTAAACCATGGAAAGCTTTGTTGGGCCTAGATATGGAAAGGGAGCTGTGGTTTCGGTACATTATACATGACAGCTAGAGACTGAGTGTGAACGAATGTGGCCATTTGTCTTGTCCTAGAGCTAGCTCGCGTGCGTGCGGGGGAGGGGGCTTTTCATGTGTAGCGTGGTGGCGACAGAAATTAATATACATACATACATATATATATATATATATATATATATATATATATATATATATATATATATATATATATATATGCATAAAACCACAGGAAAATGAAACACGATATACATACATACATACATATATATATATATATATATATATATATATATATATATATATATATATATATATATATATATATAAATATATATATATATATTATTTTTTTTTTATTATACTTTGTCGCTGTCTCCCGCGTTTGCGAGGTAGCGCAAGGAAACAGACGAAAGAAATGGCCCAACCCCCCCCCATACACATGTATATACATACGTCCACACACGCAAATATACATACCTACACAGCTTTCCATGGCTTACCCCAGACGCTTCACATGCCCCGATTCAATCCACTGACAGCACGTCAACCCCGGTATACCACATCGCTCCAATTCACTCTATTCCTTGCCCTCCTTTCACCCTCCTGCATGTTCAGGCCCCGATCACACAAAATCTTTTTCACTCCATCTTTCCACCTCCAATTTGGTCTCCCTCTTCTCCTCGTTCCCTCCACCTCCGACACATATATCCTCTTGGTCAATCTTTCCTCACTCATTCTCTCCATGTGCCCAAACCACTTCAAAACACCCTCTTCTGCTCTCTCAACCACGCTCTTTTTATTTCCACACATCTCTCTTACCCTTACGTTACTCACTCGATCAAACCACCTCACACCACACATTGTCCTCAAACATCTCATTTCCAGCACATCCATCCTCCTGCGCACAACTCTATCCATAGCCCACGCCTCGCAACCATACAACATTGTTGGAACCACTATTCCTTCAAACATACCCATTTTTGCTTTCCGAGATAATGTTCTCGACTTCCACACATTCTTCAAGGCCCCCAGAATTTTCGCCCCCTCCCCCACCCTATGATCCACTTCCGCTTCCATGGTTCCATCCGCTGCCAGATCCACTCCCAGATATCTAAAACACTTCACTTCCTCCAGTTTTTCTCCATTCAAACTCACCTCCCAATTGACTTGACCCTCAACCCTACTGTACCTAATAACCTTGCTCTTATTCATATTTACTTTTAACTTTCTTCTTCCACACACTTTACCAAACTCAGTCACCAGCTTCTGCAGTTTCTCACATGAATCAGCCACCAGCGCTGTATCATCAGCGAACAACAACTGACTCACTTCCCAAGCTCTCTCATCCCCAACAGACTTCATACTTGCCCCTCTTTCCAAAACTCTTGCATTTACCTCCCTAACAACCCCATCCATAAACAAATTAAACAACCATGGAGACATCACACACCCCTGCCGCAAACCTACATTCACTGAGAACCAATCACTTTCCTCTCTTCCTACACGTACACATGCCTTACATCCTCGATAAAAACTTTTCACTGCTTCTAACAACTTTCCTCCCACACCATATATTCTTAATACCTTCCACAGAGCATCTCTATCAACTCTATCATATGGCTTCTCCAGATCCATAAATGCTACATACAAATCCATTTGCTTTTCTAAGTATTTCTCGCATACATTCTTCAAAGCAAACACCTGATCCACACATCCTCTACCACTTCTGAAACCACACTGCTCTTCCCCAATCTGATGCTCTGTACATGCCTTCACCCTCTCAATCAATGCCCTCCCATATAATTTACCAGGAATACTCAACAAACTTATACCTCTGTAATTTGAGCACTCACTCTTATCCCCTTTGCCTTTGTACAATGGCACTATGCACGCACTCCGCCAATCCTCAGGCACCTCACCATGAGTCATACATACATTAAATAACCTTACCAACCAGTGAACAATAGTCACCCCCTTTTTTAATAAATTCCACTGCAATACCATCCAAACCTGCTGCCTTGCCGGCTTTCATCTTCCGCAAAGCTTTCACTACCTCTTCTCTGTTTACCAAATCATTTTCCCTAACCCTCTCACTTTGCACACCACCTCGACCAAAACACCCTATATCTGCCACTCTATCATCAAACACATTCAACAAACCTTCAAAATACTCACTCCATCTCCTTCTCACATCACCACTACTTATCATCACCTCCCCATTTCCGCCCTTCACTGAAGTTCCCATTTGCTCCCTTGTCTTACGCACTTTATTTACCTCCTTCCAGAACATCTTTTTATTCTCCCTAAAATTTAATGATACTCTCTCACCCCAACTCTCATTTGCCCTTTTTTTCACCTCTTGCACCTTTCTCTTGACCTCCTGTCTCTTTCTTTTATACATCTCCCACTCAATTGCATTTTTTCCCTGCAAAAATCGTCCAAATGCCTCTCTCTTCTCTTTCACTAATACTCTTACTTCTTCATCCCACCACTCACTACCCTTTCTAATCAACCCACCTCCCACTCTTCTCATGCCACAAGCATCTTTTGCGCAATCCATCACTGATTCCCTAAATACATCCCATTCCTCCCCCACTCCCCTTACTTCCATTGTTCTCACCTTTTTCCATTCTGTACTCAGTCTCTCCTGGTACTTCCTCACACAGGTCTCCTTCCCAAGCTCACTTACTCTCACCACCCTCTTCACCCCAACATTCACTCTTCTTTTCTGAAAACCCATACAAATCTTCACCTTAGCCTCCACAAGATAATGATCAGACATCCCTCCAGTTGCACCTCTCAGCACATTAACATCCAAAAGTCTCTCTTTCGCACGCCTGTCAATTAACACGTAATCCAATAACGCTCTCTGGCCATCTCTCCTACTTACATAAGTATACTTATGTATATCTCGCTTTTTAAACCAGGTATTCCCAATCATCAGTCCTTTTTCAGCACATAAATCTACAATATATATATATATATATATATATATATATATATATATATATATATATATATATATATATATATTGGAAAGGATCACAACTTTGCGCGTGATCAAGATATTCCTATGAGTCCACGTGGACTCATAGGAATATATATATATATATATATATATATATATATATATATATATATATATATATACTAGGTTTGTCCATACAAAGGTAAATATCAAAACATATAAGGGTAACGAGGCGAAACTTCCTTCTTACAAAAGTAACACTCAATAGCAGAGTAAACAAGGTCGCCCAACCCCACTTAATAGAAAGTTTTAAATGCAGATGAATTCCTGCATAGGTCATTGAAACAAAACAAAAATCTACTTAGTTACTTACAAAAGAAATAATACAAATACAAAATGCTAAATACTAAACCATAAACTCACAGGTCAATTTCCCTACAAAACGAAAGAAATCCGTATTTACCATAAACACAAGATTTCCAAAAGTTAAACAGTTCACAATGCTGGATAACCTTAATCTGAATCTAACATACTCAGATGACTGCGACCAAACTTTACCATGCCAGTTAGTTATATAGCTCACATACTTTTACCCTAATTGCCTTCGTCCACAAACTTCTCTACAACAATGATGTCCAAACTTTTTTTGCCTACTGCACCCTTGTTACCTTCTTATATCACTAAGTATTCCCATGACTGATTAAATGTTTGGAAGAACTGCAAATTATATAAAAAAGTTGGCATAATTTTTGAGTGCTGGAATCAATTATCATTCAGTATACTAAAGGAAAAGGACTGACAAAATAACAAAAATTCTTGAAAATTAAGAACAATGTGAAATATGGGTTGATGCTCAATGATGATGATTACCATTGTGAGCGGTAGAGAGGCTACTGCTGTGATCAGACTTGTGTTCCAAATTTACATTTAGTTTGTTTCTCTGTTTTACCTTGATAACGATCACAGCATAGAACGATTCTTCACAAAGATAGGAAGACTCAAAGGGGTGAAGGTTTCCCAAAACCTTCTTTACACAGGTCAAAAACCGTGTAGGGGTTGAGCTTTCCAATATCAGTTCGAAGTCATGGTCTGAACACACTACTAACAGTGCATCCTGATGGCAAATACGAAGCTTCTTCATTCAATTTTCCAAAAGGAAGAATGGATTTCTAACCTAATCCAGCTGTAAAGATCTCTATGTCAGGAAAGTAAGATTTAAAAAACGTTGGTTAAATGTTCCACAATAACTGGTTTCACAGTCTCTCTCATCACTGTTACTGGAAAAATAATAATCTGACTGAGGAAAACACGCATCATCTCCCACTAAGCATATCTCCTCTTACAACTCTTATTTCCTTTTCAAAACCACCATCTTTATCATGTAAGTTGAGAATGTCTGTATCATTGCCCTGCAGACACAGATTCAACTCATTCACTTTGTTAAAATGTTTGCAAGATATGCCACTTGTGCAAGACAAGTAGAGTTTCCAAAACATGTGGCAAAAGTAGATCAATGTTCTGACAAAAAGGAACCCAACTCATCTGTCAACAGGACCAACCTGGTGACTACCCTCCCTGTCCATACCCATGTGTGTGGTAATGTGCTCAGACATTATGCTTCCGCAGTCTGTGAAACAGGCGAGCATTAGGTGGCCTCGACTTCATGAAGTTGATCACTCTGACGCCATCATTCAATATCCCATGCAACTCTGAACTCATTTTTTGGGATGCTGATGATTTAGTATGAATGATGCGATGAGTTCACTCTACATTATGATTTTCCTTCTTAATCCAAGAAACTCATCCTTCACTTTCCCGGTCATGGATGCAGCAGCGTCTGTACAACACGATTCAGAGAACTGATTAATGACACTGAATATAGCTTACCCTGATGATTTAGTATGAATGATGCGATGAGTTCACTCTACATTATGATTTTCCTTCTTAATCCAAGAAACTCATCCTTCACTTTCCCGGTCATGGATGCAGCAGCGTCTGTACAACACGATTCAGAGAACTGATTAATGACACTGAATATAGCTTACCCAGTTGTGTTCTATTTTTTAGCAAAAAAAAAAAAAATAAAAATAAAAATATTACATGATCATTTATATCATCTCCATTGATGTATTTCACAAATGAGACAAGTTGAGCTTGTCCACTGCCGTCAGTTTATTCCCAACTTGATCAATAATATTTGTCCTCATTCCATTTACCCTTCCAGCAGTTTGGTGCGACAAAGGAACAGCTTTTAATTGGTCACCTGCCATGTCATCTAGCATTTTTTTCATTCATCACAAATGAAGTGGCAATAGCAATTTTTCAGCTATATTAAATGGCTTTTTAGCTTCAGCAACTAAGATACTTCTGAAGATGCTTCCATAGCTTTGTTGAATGATGTGGAGGGTTTCTTAATTGTGCTCTAACACTTAAACTCATAGTTTTCTTATAAAAACTTCGCCGTTCTGCCAACATGACACTCCTGTGTGTAATGGTGACGTTGGTGAGCTGGTTTCATACTACTGTTGGCCAACCTCTCCCCATAAAAGCACACAGGTTCTGGAGGGTCACAATTCGTAAAAGTAAATCCAAACAGCACCTAATCTTCCCTGTATTATAAATATCTGAGTAGGTCTGTTTTTCTTCACAGCTGCTCGATTTCCCTCATTTGTACAGCTGCTGCGGCTGCTACAGCTATTACGTTTTAACCAACTATCTGTATTTCTTGCTGTTAAACAAACAACTGTGTGTAAGCTTACATATGATTCTGATAAAGACATTCACACTTTCCTTCCTAAGATGAAATTGAGCAAGTGACAAGCGAGACGTTGAACACTGTCCCCTACGTGTCCTGCCCCAGTTTCCTCTCCCACCGCCATACTCCCCATCTCCCTTCAATTTCTTTCTTGTCCATTTTAATCCTTACTTTCATCTCTTGTCATTCACTTAAGTTGTAAACTGCGTAAGTGTTGGTTATTCAATTACTCTATAGTCTTAAACAACTACACACGATACAGCTTGAAAAATAATTACTCCACTATATTCTCCAGTACACTGAGCAATGTTGTGTACCACATGTACCCCAGCTTGGACAACACTGCTCTACATTAACCCTTAATACCAGCACTAGTTTGTCACACTCGAAGTCCTGCTCCAACACTGACTCAACATTTTAATCTGCCTCGCCATTCTGGTGTACTTCACTTCAGGAACCCAGCCAGTAACCGTGGGGTCCTCCAGTTTGGCGTCAATATCCAGGCAGTCTAGCTACAGCATGTAATACTCTCTGCCACTCACACAATCAAGTCTCACCTGGGACATTTCCTCTCCCTAGGGGAACCCTTGACTTAATACGGCCATCCGTGACACAATGTACCAGACCAGAACTGCTGTATTCTACACGCACTCACGCCCACCAACCCTCACACGACGCACACACACTCTGATTCCTGTTAAAAGCCAACAATATCCTCACTACCGGGAACTCCTAATACGATCACAACAATCTATGACTTTTCATACATCATATAAAAAATTGTTTTACAACGTAGCCAAATACCTGCTACTATATCGGCAAAATTTCCATCCCACGGAATGGACATGTTGATGTTCCAGTCGCCATGCTCCTCTGCCAGGCTTACCAACCCGCCCACCATGTTCTCTGCCAGGCTTACCAACCCGCCCACCATGTTCTCTGCCAACACACCTCACAACCCCTACCACCTACCTTCCCTCATTACATAAATAATGAAAGACCAGATCTTAGAAAAAAAAAGGTTTACATCATATGTGAATTCAATAGAAGAATTCTTCCTCACATACTAATAAATGTGAAGAAAAACAAAACCTTTAAGAAGGACTGTCATGGGCGGCGAGTCATTACAATAGATTAGAAATTCACAGAAGTGCATTTCAATGTTTGGATATGTAACTAAGCAATGTAGATTAACCGATGCAGGTTTTAAACATCCACTGACCCGCCGCCCCAGCATGTCTAACTGTAACTAAATATTCCGCCAAATTATCGTGAATAGAAATATTGTACATGGTAAGCAGTTAGCACTCTGTACCACTGGTGTTATGACGTAATTCCCATACAGTAAATCATTTCCTTATTAGACCGATTTATACACAAAATATATGTACATTCAGTGTTGAGTATCAGGCGGTGTTTTACACAATAAATATTCACTGACGCTACTCAGTATCTAAGAAAATGTTTTATTTACTAACGATCCTATTTGGCTACCATGTCTCCTCAGAACACACTCAAGTGCAATTTTCCCTATTTTTGGAGGCATAGTGTTGCATAAAATAAAAAAAAAATTGTTACTTTGTATGGAATGCAAATTCCATTTTATATAACAAACTATCACAAGTTTTCAAGTTTTGCAGTTTTTTACGTTAGAGGCTCCAGTCACGGGCAAATGTCCACAACAAGGCTGGGCCTTATTTGAAATGTAGAGAAATTAATGAAAAAGAAAAAAAAAAGAGAAGGGAAAGTATTTACGAGTTTTGGAGGAAGAAAAAACCTGCCTTTTACAATGTGCCAGGTCACACTAATTGGATGAAAGAGTAGAGTGTTCCTAGGCTTTGAGGTGCAAGGAAAGAACCGGTTATCAAAACAGCCCACCAATGAGTTGCCAATGTCCAAACAATTATCATGTGATGCAGCAGCTTGCCAAGTATAGTGTAGTCTAGCTAGTGATGTGGGCACACAAGCAGCCAGCTCTCAAGAGCAGAAACCAAAGTAATACCTATACAAGAAGGAAAGAGAACCATCATTGTGGCACAAGCCTAGCTGCTCAAGTTGAAGTTAGCTTGGGACAGTTTATAAGGTGGACCGCTTTTTATTCTGTCCATTAAGGATGCAGAGCTAGAACCACCCCAAATGTGAGGGCAGTAATCCATACAAGGACGGGATTGAAAGGGGGGGGGGGCACTCCTTTGTGATACAGAGCAACTGTTCAAAAGAAAAATATTTTGATATCTAAATAGAATTTACAGTTTCTTGAGACCTAGCTATTCCTGTAATGTGGTCTTCCAAGATAGAGTGGATGTTACAGTAATACCAAGTATGTTCATTGAGTCAGAAGGTGGAATTACAGAACTGTCAAAGGAGAGATGAGAGATGTGAGGAGTTTCTGATAGAAAGACCGGTAGAAACGGGGTCTTAGAGGCATTAAACATAACTAGATTTCATTCACTCAACTGAGATGTCCTGTCCAAGTCAGAGTTTATTGTGAAAGCTGTGTTGAGACGAGTTAATGATCAAAGGGGAAAAGAAGGAACAGAATCGAAGGATGTAGAGGAATGCAGTATTGAGTTATAAGTGTTTAAGTGCATTTGATTACCTGTGGAAGAAAGGAAATCAGTGATAGAAATGAGAAAAAAGTGTAGGGGACAGGACAGAAATTTGAGGCAGTAAGGGGGAGAGGCTAATCCTTCAACAGCAACAGACAGGAAGCTAGATATCGGGAAGCAAAGTGAGGGAGGGGAAATTAGAGATGAGATCCTGATGCCAAACCCTGTCAAAAGCATTAGATATGTCAAAGGCAACTACCCAGGATTTCCCAAATCTTTCAGGAATGATGACCAGACATTAGTAAGATAGGAAAGATTATCACCAATGGATCTCACCATATGGAAGCCATACTGGTGACCAGAGAAATGACTGAGATTCAAGATGTCTGAGGATATGGGAGTGAAGGAGGGATTCAAAGACACTGGAAATGGTAGACGTCAAAGTAACAAAAATAGTTAGAAGGGTTAGAGCGATCACCCTTTTAAAGGATGGGATGTACCAATACATACATATTGTAGACAATTGGTATAGATGAGCAAGCACAGATGCAAGTTCAGAGGCACAATATTTCGGTACATGTATATGGATGGCATTAGGACCATAAACCTTGCTTTTGTTCAGGTGAGAAGTGCTTTTCTGACAGTTTGAAAGAGATTATGGGAAGGGGCATATGATTAGGAAGAGAAGCATTGGGGTGAAAGAATGTTAGAGTCATCCAAGGTGGAGTTAGAAGAGAAGTGGGAACCAGAGTTGCTCTGTCTATGTGAGAGACAGCTATAGTATCATCAGAAAGGAAAAGGGAATGAAAGGTAGAGCTATGGAAGTTGTTAGCAATGCCCTTAGCTAAAGACCAAAACGACCTATCAGCGGATGAAGAGGAGAGATTATTGCACTTCCTTTGAATAATGGAATGCTTTACCTCATTTATAATGTACTTGTAGCGATAAATACTGAATGGGAGTCAGAGGATAGAGATATCAAACCATACCCAATATGTCTGATCCCTTGCCTCAGTGGCCTCAAAACAAGAATGTTTAAACCATGGATGGGAAGAAGAGGTCATCTTGGAGAAAGTGGGGATAAATGCTTCCATACCCACAACAATAACCTCTGCTATGTGTTTAGCAGAGACTGAGTCCTCACCACACATGAGACCATGATTTACCAAAGGAAAGTAAAAAAAGAATTTTTGTAAGTTATTCATCAGCCAATATCAATATTCAAGAAGGAGCTGCTGTGTGTGTGCCATTAAAATAGATACATTTATATGGTGAGGATTTCAATTATTCCCTATGTCTTTACAATTCCATATAACCACTAACATGAAATGACATTACAAATGAGTACAATATGTAACTGACTACAATAAACTTATCCTTAGTCTTAGTTCAGATATGAGTAAGCCAATAAGTACAGAAGTCCATCCTGGTGAGAAGGCACAGATTTTATATGAACGTTTGAAGATGAAACCACACTGTTCAATATACAAATAAGCCAAAGTCTTATAAAGTGGGAATTATATACTCCAGAGACATTTGCAGCAGATGTTTGTCAAAATGAAACTCTTCAGCAAACTGTTGGCCAACTCTTTATTAATTTAGATAAAAAATTATTTTATATACAAATAAAGGTTAGTTGCACAGAATATACATGATGACAGCTTAACAGAATGAGGCAAAACCTACAGTACAGAAGCACCACTCAAGGTTCGAGTCTGTTTCCCAGCATCACTTTAGCAACAGTGTGGTAGAGACCATGCAGTGCCTCTGGCACAGGCTGACACTCACAGCTTTTGCAATGTAATATAGAGTATATGTGACTTTATCAGGGTAATCTTACGGGAATTTACTGCTCTCTCTTACGTGGCTTCAGTATGTAGTCCATCTGTATTATGTACGTACATGTGGTGGGACACAGTGTGTGCGTGTGTGTGTGTGTGTGTGTGCAAGTGTTTAAATTGAAGTTTGAGTTGTCGAAATTGTAGCAAAGAGTGAGCCCTTAACATGTATCTATCGTCCATTTAATCCTAAACATTTCTTTAGATATCGCCATGGACATCAAAAATATAATATTATCTCAAATGAAAAACAAATAAGATGACTTGGCAGTGATGAATGGTGAGTTTGACAAGACACGCTCAGTGTTGACGGCACCTGCACCTGATAATCTGATATGTCCTCTTGGTTTCATAAGTTGTTTTTATTTCATAATAAGCACCTAATACATTTTGAACTAATTTGTTGGAAAAAGTTGTTAAAAACCTGACTTTGAAACATTGCTGATGAATACTTTCAAGAGAGACTGGAAAAGAAAAATTAAAGATATTTTACCTCGGTTTGAGAGATGTTAAACAAGACCTAGATATTTTCAAATTGTATCTATGTATTTTGTGGGAAAATACAGTAAAGCTGTCACTGTAGAGTACATAATGAAGAATTAAGACTTTTCATCAGATATGAGCAGTGAGCACTTGTCAACCATTTGTCCATATGACCAGGATTACCTTCAGTTGTTGTGGTCATTTCAGGTATTGAGGAAGATGTTTATGGTCCCTTGACATTGCCTCGAGCTGCAGCTGACTGGTAGGCTAAGGCTGGGTTACAATACTCACAGTGACCAGGAGGACCTTGAGGGCCAGGGGCACCCCGACCACCCTGTGCACCAGGCAAACCTGGGGATCCACGTTCACCTATTCTTCCTGGAAGTCCTACTCCTGGGGGTCCAGGTGGACCTGTAAATACACCACAGTAAGTTTTCAAATCTCGACTATGTTAATAAAGACTTAGGATAAAGATAATAACAATAAAAATGGAACCATGGAAGCGAAAGTGAATCATAGGGTGGGGGAGGGGGCAAAAATCCTGGGAGCCTTGAAGAATGTGTGGAAGTCGAGAACATTATCTCTGAAAGCAAAAATGGCTATGTTTGAAGGAATAGTGGTTCCAACAATGTTGTATGGTTGCGAGGCGTGGGCTATGGATAAAGTAGTGTGCAGGAGGGTGGATGTGCTGGAAATGAGATGTTTGAGGACAATATGTGGTGTGAGGTGGTTTGATCGAGTAAGTAATGTAAGGGTAAGAGAGATGTGTGGAAATAAAAAGAGCGTGGTTGAGAGAGCAGAAGAGGGTGTTTTGAAATGGTTTGGGCACATGGAGAGAATGAGTGAGGAAAGATTGACCAAGAGGATATATGTGTCGGAGGTGGAGGGAACGAGGAGAAGTGGGAGACCAAATTGGAGGTGGAAAGATGGAGTGAAAAAGATTTTGAATGATCGGGGCCTGAACATGCAGGAGGGCGAAAGGCGGGCAAGGAATAGAGTGAGTTGGATCGATGTGGTATACTGGGGTCGACGTGTTGTCAATGGATTGAATCAGGGCAAGTATGCAGTCTGTTGTGGATGAGAGGGCTTGGGAAGTGAGTCAGTTGTTGTTCGCTGATGATACAGCGCTGGTGGCTGATTCGTGTGAGAAACTGAAGATGGTGACTGAGTTTGGTAAAGTGTGTCAAAGAAGAAAGCTGAGAGTAAATGTGAATAAGAGCAAGGTTATTAGGTACAGTAGGGTTGAGGGACAAGTCAATTGGGAGGTAAGTTTGAATGGAGAAAAACTGGAGGAAGTGAAGTGTTTTAGATATCTGGGAGTGGATTTGGCAGTGGATGGAACCATGGAAGCGCAAGTGAATCATAGGGTGGGGGAGGGCGCGAAAGTTCTGGGAACACTGAAGACTATGTGGAAGTCGAGAACATTGTCTCGGAAAGCAAAAATGGGTATGTTTGAAGGAATAGTGGTTCCAACAATGTTATATGGTTGTGAGGCGTGGGCAATAGATAGAGTTGTGCAGAGGAGGGTGGATGTGCTGGAAATGAGATGTTTGAGTCTAATATGTGGTGTGAGGTGGTTTGATCGAGTAAGTAATAATAGGGTAAGAGAGATGTGTGGTAATAAACAGAGTGTGGTTGAGAGAGCAGACGAGAGTGTTTTGAAATGGTTTGGTCACATGGAGAGAATGAGTGAGGAAAGATTGACAAAGAGGATATATGTGTCAGAGGTGGAGGGAATGAGGAGAAGTGGGAAACCAAATTGGAGATGGAAAGATGGAGTGAAAAAGATTTTGAGTGATCGGGGCCTGAACATGCAGGAGGGTGAAAGGTGTGTAAGGAATAGAGTGAATTGGAATGATGTGGTATACTGGGGTCGACGTGCTGTCATTGGATTGAACCAGGACATGTGAAGCATCTGGGGTAAACCATGGAAAGTTCTGTGGGGCCTGGATGTGGAAAGGGAACTGTGGTTTCAGTGCATTATGACAGCTAGAGACTAAGTGTGAATGAATGTGGCCTTTGTTGTCTTTTCCTAGCACTGCCTCGCGCACATGAGGGGGGGAGGGGGTTGTTGTTTCGTGTGTGGTGGGGTGGCGATGGGAATGAATAAAGGCAGACAGTGTGAATTGTGTGCACGTGTGTGTGTGTATGTGTCTGTGTGTGTATGTATATGTATGCGTTGCGATGTATAGGTGTGTATGTATATACATGTGTATGTGGGTCGGGTGGGCCATTCTTTCATCTGTTTCCTTGCGCTACTTCGCTAACGCGGGAGACAGCAACAAAGCAAAATGTATAAATAAATAAATATATATCTTTATTTTCATTCTATTATAATTATTACACTCTGTCGCTGTCTCCTGCATTAGCGAGGTAGCGCAAGGAAACAGACAAAAGAATGGCCCAACCCACCCACATAGATATGTATATACATACACATCCACACACAGCACCTATACATATCTATACATCTCAACGTATACATATATATACACACACAGACATATACATATATACACATGTACATAATTCATACTGTCTGCCCTTATTCACTCCCGCCGCCACCCCACCACACAATCAAACCACCTCACACCACATATTGTCCTCAAACATCTCATTTCCAGCACATCCACCCTACTCCGCACAACTCTATCTATAGCCCATGCCTCACAACTGTATAACATTTTTGGAACCACTATTCCTTCAAACTTACCCATTTTTGCTTTCCAAGATAACGTTCTCGACTTCCACGCATTTTTCAACTCTCCCAAAACTTTCGCCTCCTCCCCCACCCTATGATTCACTTCCGCTTCCATGGTTCTATCCGCTGCCAAATCCTCTCCCAGATATCTAAAACACTTCACTTCCTCCAGTATTTCTCGCACTTCCTCCAGTTTTTCTCCATTCAAACTTACCTCCCAATTGACTTGTCCCTCAACCCTGCTGTACCTAATAACCTTGCTCTTATTCACATTTACTCTCAGCTTTCTTCTTTCACACACTTTACCAAACTGAGTCACCAGCTTCTGCAGTTTCTCACACAAATCAGCCACCAGCACTATATCATCAGCGAACAACAACTGATACACTTCCCAAGCTCTCTCATCCACAACAGACTGCACACTTGCCCCTCTTTCTAAGACTCTTCCATTTACCTCCCTAACAACCCCATCCATAAACAAATTAAACAGCCATGGAGACATCATGAACCCCTGCTGCAAACCAACATTCACAGACAACCAATCACTTTCTTCTTTTCCTTCACGTACACATGCCTTACATCATTGATAAAAACTTTTCACTGCTTCTAACAATGTACCTCCCACACCATATACTCTTAATATCTTCCACAAAGCATCTCTATCAAATGCCTTTTCCAGATCCATAAATGCTACATACAAATCCATTTGCTTTTCTAAGTATTTCTCACATACAATTTTCAAAGCAAACACCTAATCCACACATCCTCTACCACTTCTGAAACCACACTGCTCTTCCCCAATCTGATGCTCTGTACATGCCTTCACCCTCTCAATCAAAACCCTCCCATATAATTTCCCAGGAATACTCAATAACCTTATACCTCTGTAATTTGAGCACTCACTCTTATCCCCTTTGCCTTTGTACAACGGCACTCTGCAAGCATTCTGCCAGTCCTCAGGCACCTCACCATGAGTCATACATACATTAAATAACCTTACCAACCAGTCAACAATACAGTCACCACCTTTTTTAATAAATTCCACTGCAATACCTTCTAAACCCGCTGCCTTGCCAGCTTTCATCTTCCGCAAAGCTTTTAGTCCCTTATGTCTGTTTACCAAATCATTCTCCCTATCCCTCTAACTTTGCACACAACATTGACCAAAACACCCTATATTTGCCACTCTATCATCAAACACATCCAACAAACCTTCAAAATACTCACTCCACCTCCTTCTCACATCACCACTACTTGTTATCACCTTCCCCTTAGCCCCCTTAAATGATGTTCCCATTTGTTCCCTTGTCTTACGCACTTTATTTACCTCCTTCCAAAACATCTATTTATTCTCCCTAAAATTTAATGATACTCTCTCATCCCAACTCTCATTTGCCCTTTTTTTTTGCCTCTTGCATCTTTCTCTTGACCTCCTGTCTCTTTCTTTTATACATCTCCCACTCATTTGCATTATTTCCCTGCAAAAATCGTCCAAATGCCTCTCTCTTCTTTTGCACTAATAATCTTACTTCTTCATCCCACCACTCACTACCCTTTCTAATCTGCCCACCCCCACACTTCTCATGCCACAAGCATCTTTTGCACAAGCCATCACTGCTTCCCTAAATACATCACATTCCTCCCCCACTCCCCTTACGTCCTTTGGTCTCACCTTTTTCCATTCTCTACTCAGTCTCTCCTGGTACTTCCTCACACAAGTCTCCTTCCCAAGCTCACTTACTCTCACCACTCTCTTTACCCCAACATTCTCTCTTCTTTTCTGAAAACCTCTACAAATCTTCACCTTCACAAGATAATGATCAGACATCCCTCCAGTTGCACCTCTCAGCACATCAACATCCAAAAGTCTCTCTTTCACGCGCCTATCATTTAACACGTAATCTAATAATGCTTTCTGGCCATCTCTTCTACTTACATACATATGAATATCTCCCTTTTTAAACCAGGTATTCCCAATCACCAGTCCCTTTTCAAAACATAAATCTACAAGCTCTTTACCATTTCCACTTACAACACTGAACACCCCATGTACACCAATTATTCCCTCAACTGCCACATTACTCACCTTTGCATTCAAATCACCCATCACTATTACCCGGTCTCATGCATCAAAACTACTAACAGACTCACTCAGCTGCTCCCAAAACACTTGCCTCTCATGATCTTTCTTCTTTTGCCCAGGTGCATATGCACCAATAATCATCCATCTCTCTCCATCCACTTCCAGTTTTACCCATATCAATCTAGAGTTTACTTTCTTACACTCTATCACATACTCCCAATACTCCTGTTTAAAGAGTAGTGCTACTCCTTCCCTTGCTCTTGCCCTCTCACTAACCCCTGACTTTACTCCCAAGACATTCCCAAACTACACTTCCCCTTTACCCCTGAGCTTTGTTTCACTTAGAGCCAAAACATCCAGTTTCCTTTCCTCAAACATACTACCTATTTCTCCTTTTTTCTCATCTTGTTCACATCTGCAGACATTTAGACACCCCAATCTGAGCCTTCGAGGAGGATAATCACTCCCAGCATGGCTCCTTCTTGTTTCCCCTTTTAGAAAGTTATAATACAAGGAGGGGAGGGTTTCTATATATATCTCAGAAAGCAATAATGGGTATGTTTGAAGGAATAGTGGTTCCAACAATGCTGTATGGTATATATATGTGTGTGTGTGTGTGTATATGTGCGTATGTATGTGTATGTATATATATATATATATATATATATGTTTTTTTTTTTTTGCTTTGTCGCTGTCTCCCGCGTTTGCGAGGTAGCGCAAGGAAACAGACGAAAGAAATGGCCCAACCCACCCCCATACACATGTATATACATACACGTCCACACACGCAAATATACATACCTACACAGCTTTCCATGGTTTACCCCAGACGCTTCACATGCCCTGATTCAATCCACTCACAGCATGTCAACCCCGGTATACCACATTGATCCAATTCACTCTATTCCTTGTTCTCCTTTCACCCTCCTGCATGTTCTGGCCCCGATGACACAAAATCTTTTTCACTCCATCTTTCCACCTCCAATTTGGTCTTCCACTTCTCCTCGTTCCCTCCACCTCCGACACATATATCCTCTTGGTCAATCTATCCTCACTCATTCTCTCCATGTGCCCAAACCATTTCAAAACACCCTCTTCTGCTCTCTCAACCACGCTCTTTTTATTTCCACACATCTCTCTTACCCTTACGTTACTTACTCGATCAAACCACCTCACACCACACATTGTCCTCAAACATCTCATTTCCAGCACATCCACCCTCCTGCGCACAACTCTATCCATAGCCCACGCCTCGCAACCATACAACATTGTTGGAACCACCATTCCTTCAAACATACCCATTTTTGCTTTCCGAGATAATGTTCTCGACTTCCACACATTCTTCAAGGCTCCCAGGATTTTCGCCCCCTGCCCCACCCTATGATCCACTTCCGCTTTCATGGTTCCATCCGCTGCCAGATCCACTCCCAGATATCTAAAACACTTTACTTCCTGCAGTTTTTCTCCATTCAAACTTACCTCCCAATTGACTTGACCCTCAACCCTACTGTACCTAATAACCTTGTTCTTATTCACATTTACTCTTAACTTTCTTCTTTCACACACTTTACCAAACTCAGTCACCAGCTTCTGCAGTTTCTCACATGAATCAGCCACCAGCGCTGTATCATCAGCGAACAACAACTGACTCACTTCCCAAGCTCTCTCATCCACAACAGACTTCATACTTGCCCCTATTTCCAAAACTCTTGCATTCACCTCCCTAACAACCCCATCCATAAACAAATTAAACAACCATGGAGACATCACACACCCTTGCCGCAAACCTACATTCACTGAGAACCAATCACTTTCCTCTCTTCCTACACGTACACATGCCTTACATCCTCGATAAAAACTTTTCACTGCTTCTAACAACTTGCCTCCCACACCATATACTCTTAATACCTTCCACAGAGCATCTCTATCAACTCTATCATATGCCTTCTCCAGATCCATAAATGCTACATACAAATCCATTTGCTTTTCTAAGTATTTCTCACATACATTTTTCAAAGCAAACACCTGATCCACACATCCTCTACCACTTCTGAAACCAAACTGCTCTTCCCCAATCTGATGCTCTGTACATGCCTTCACCCTCTCAGTCAATACCCTCCCATATAATTTACCAGGAATACTCAACAAACTTATACCTCTGAAATTTGAGCACTCACTCTTATCCCCTTTGCCTTTGTACAATGGCACTATGCACGCATTCCGCCAATCCTCAGGCACCTCACCATGAGTCATTTTTTTTTTTCTTTTTTTTTTTTTATTATACTTTGTCGCTGTCTCCCGCGTTTGCGAGGTAGCGCAAGGAAACAGACGAAATGAAATGGCCCAACTCCCCCCATACACATGTATATACATACGTCCACACACGCAAATATACATACCTACACAGCTTTCCATGGCTTACCCCAGACACTTCACATGCCTTGATTCAATCCACTGACATCACGTCAACCCCGGTATACCACATCGCTCCAATTCACTCTATTCCTTGCCCTCCTTTCACCCTCCTGCATGTTCAGGCCCCGATCACACAAAATCTTTTTCACTCCATCTTTCCACCTCCAATTTGGTCTCCCTCTTCTCCTTGTTCCCTCCACCTCCGACACATATATCCTCTTGGTCAATCTTTCCTCACTCATCCTCTCCATGTGCCCAAACCACTTCAAAACACCCTCTTCTGCTCTCTCAACCACGCTCTTTTTATTTCCACACATCTCTCTTACCCTTACGTTACTCACTCGATCAAACCACCTCACACCACACATTGTCCTCAAACATCTCATTTCCAGCACCTCCATCCTCCTGCGCACAACTCTATCCATAGCCCACGCCTCGCAACCATACAACATTGTTGGAACCACTATTCCTTCATACATACCCATTTTTGCTTTCCGAGATAATGTTCTCGACTTCCCCACATTCTTCAAGGCCCCCAGAATTTTCGCCCCCTCCCCCACCCTATGATCCACTTCCGCTTCCATGGTTCCATCCGCTGCCAGATCCACTCCCAGATATCTAAAACACTTCACTTCCTCCAGTTTTTCTCCATTCAAACTCACCTCCCAATTGACTTGACCCTCAACCCTACTGTACCTAATAACCTTGCTCTTATTCACATTTACTCTTAACTTTCTTCTTCCACACACTTTACCAAACTCAGTCACCAGCTTCTGCAGTTTCTCACATGAATCAGCCACCAGCACTGTATCATCAGCGAACAACAACTGACTCACTTCCCAAGCTCTCTCATCCCTAACAGACTGCATACTTGCCCCTCTTTCCAAAACTCTTGCATTTACCTCCCTAACAACCCCATCCATAAACAAATTAAACAACCATGGAGACATCACACACCCCTGCCGCAAACCTACATTCACTGAGAACCAATCACTTTCCTCTCTTCCTACACGTACACATGCCTTACATCCTCGATAAAAACTTTTCACTGCTTCTAACAACTTGCCTCCCACACCATATATTCTTAATACCTTCCACAGAGCATCTCTATCAACTCTATCATATGCCTTCTCCAGATCCATAAATGCTACATACAAATCCATTTGCTTTTCTAAGTATTTCTCACATACATTCTTCAAAGCAAACACCTGATCCACACATCCTCTACCACTTCTGAAACCACACTGCTCTTCCCCAATCTGATGCTCTGTACATGCCTTCACCCTCTCAATCAATACCCTCCCATATAATTTACCAGGAATACTCAACAAACTTATACCTCTTTAATTTGAGCACTCACTCTTATCCCCTTTGCCTTTGTACAATGGCACTATGCACGCATTCCGCCAATCCTCAGGCACCTCACCATGAGTCATACATACATTAAATAACCTTACCAACTAGTCAATAATACAGTCACCCCCTTTTTTAATAAATTCCACTGCAATACCATCCAAACCTGCTGCCTTGCTGGCTTTCATCTTCCGAAAAGCTTTTACTACCTCTTCTCTGTTTACCAAATCATTTTCCCTAACCCTCTCACTTTGCACACCACCTCGACCAAAACACCCTATATCTGCCACTCTATCATCAAACACATTCAACAAACCTTCAAAATACTCACTCCATCTCCTTTTCACATCATCACTACTTGTTATCACCTCCCCATTTGCGCCCTTCACTGAAGTTCTCATTTGCTCCCTTGTCTTACGCACTTTATTTACCTCCTTCCAGAACATCTTTTTATTCTCCCTAAAATTTAATGATACTCTCTCACCCCAACTCTCATTTGCCCTTTTTTTCACCTCTTGCACCTTTCTCTTGACCTCCTGCCTCTTTCTTTTATACATCTCCCACTCAGTTGCATTTTTTCCCTGCAAAAATCGTCCAAATGCCTCTCTCTTCTCTTTCACTAATACTCTTACTTCTTCATCCCACCACTCACTACCCTTTCTAATCAACCCACCTCCCACTCTTCTCATGCCACAAGCATCTTTGGCGCAATCCATCACTGATTCCCTAAATACATCCCATTCCTCCCCCACTCCCCTTACTTCCATTGTTCTCACCTTTTTCCATTCTGTACTCAGTCTCTCCTGGTACTTCCTAACACAAGTCTTCTTCCCAAGCTCACTTACTCTCACCACCCTCTTCACCCCAACATTCACTCTTCTTTTCTGAAAACCCATACAAATCTTCACCTTAGCCTCCACAAGATAATGATCAGACATCCCTCCAGTTGCACCTCTCAGCACATTAACATCCAAAAGTCTCTCTTTCGTGCGCCTGTCAGTTAACACGTAATCCAATAACGCTCTCTGGCCATCTCTCCTACTTACATACGTATACTTATGTATATCTCGCTTTTTAAACCAGGTATTCCCAATCACCAGTCCTTTTTCAGCACATAAATCTACAAGCTCTTCACCATTTCCATTTACAACACTGAACACCCCATGTATACCATATATATATATATATATATATATATATATATATATATATATATATATATATGTATGTATATATTTTTTTTTTTTTTTTTATACTTTGTCGCTGTCTCCCGCGTTTGCGAGGTAGCGCAAGGAAACAGACAAAAGAAATGGCCCAACCACCCCCCCCCATACACATGTATATACATAAGTCCACACACGCAAATATACATACCTACACAGCTTTCCATGGTTTACCCCAGACGCTTCACATGCCTTGATTCAATCCACTGACAGCACGTCAGCCCCAGTATACCACATCGCTCCAATTCACTCTATTCCTTGCCCTCCTTTCACCCTCCTGCATGTTCAGGCCCCGATCACACAAAATCTTTTTCACTCCATCTTTCCACCTCCAATTTGGTCTCCCTCTTCTCCTTGTTCTCCTTGTATATATATATATATATATTATCCCTGGGGATAAGGGTGAAAGAATACTTCCCACGCATTCCTCGTGTGTCGTAGAAGGCGACTAGAGGGGACGGGAGCGGGGGGCCAGAAATCCTTCCCTCCTTGTATTTTTTAACTTTCTAAAATGGGAAACAGAAGAAGGAGTCACGCGGGGAGTGCTCATCCTCCTCGAAGGCTCAGACTGGGGTGTCTAAATGTGTGTGGATGTAACCAAGATGTGAAAAAAGGAGAGATAGGTAGTATGTTTGAGGAAAGGAACCTGGACGTTTTGGCTCTGAGTGAAACGAAGCTCAAGGGTAAAGGGGAAGAGTGGTTTGGGAATGTCTTGAGAGTAAAGTCAGGGGTTAGTGAGAGGACAAGAGCAAGGGAAGGAGTAGCAGTACTCCTGAAACAGGAGTTGTGGGAGTATGTGATAGAATGTAAGAAAGTAAATTCTAGATTAATATGGGTAAAACTGAAAGTTGATGGAGAGAGATGGGTGATTATTGGTGCATATGCACCTGGGCATGAGAAGAAATATCATGAGAGGCAAGTGTTTTGGGAGCAGCTGAATGAGTGTGTTAGTGGTTTTGATGCACGAGACCGGGTTATAGTGATGGGTGATTTGAATGCAAAGGTGAGTAATGTGGCAGTTGATGGAATAATTGGTATACATGGGGTGTTCAGTGTTGTAAATGGAAATGGTGAAGAGCTTGTAGATTTATGTGCTGAAAAAGGATTGGTGATTGGGAATACCTGGTTTAAAAAGCGAGATATACATAAGTATACGTATGTAAGTAGGAGAGATGGCCAGAGAGCGTTATTGGATTATGTGTTAATTGACAGGCGCGCGAGAGAGACTTTTGGATGTTAATGTGCTGAGAGGTGCAACTGGAGGGATGTCTGATCATTATCTTGTGGAGGCTAAGGTGAAGATTTGTATGGGTTTTCAAAAAAGAAGAGTGAATGTTAGGGTGAAGAGGGTGGTGAGAGTAAGTGAGCTTGGGAAGGAGACTTGTGTTAGGAAGTACCAGGAGAGACTGAGTACAGAATGGAAAAAGGTGAGAATAATGGAAGTAAGGGGAGTGGGGGAGGAATGGGATGTATTTAGGGAATCAGTGATGGATTGCGCAAAAGATGCTTGTGGCATGAGAAGAGTGGGAGGTGGGTTGATTAGAAAGGGTAGTGAGTGGTGGGATGAAGAAGTAAGATTATTAGTGAATGAGAAAAGAGAGGCATTTGGACGATTTTTGCAGGGAAAAAATGCAATTGAGTGGGAGATGTATAAAAGAAAGAGACAGGAGGTCAAGAGAAAGGTGCAAGAGGTGAAAAAGAGGGCAAATGAGAGTTGGGGTGAGAGAGTATCATTAAATTTTAGGGAGAATAAAAAGATGTTCTGGAAGGAGGTAAATAAAGTGCATAAGACAAGGGAGCAAATGGGAACTTCAGTGAAGGGCGCAAGTGGGGAGGTGATAACAAGTAGTGGTGATGTGAGAAGGAGATGGAGTGAGTATTTTGAAGGTTTGTTGAATGTGTTTGATGATAGAGTGGCAGATATAGGATGTTTTGGTCGAGGTGGTGTGCAAAGTGAGAGGGTTAGGGAAAATGATTTGGTAAACAGAGAAGAGGTAGTAAAAGCTTTGCGGAAGATTAAAGCCAGCAAGGCAGCAGGTTTGGATGGTATTGCAGTGGAATTTATTAAAAAAGGGGGTGACTGTATTATTGACTGGTTGGTAAGGTTATTTAATGTATGTATGACTCATGGTGAGGTGCCTGAGGATTGGCGGAATGCGTGCATAGTGCCATTGTACAAAGGCAAAGGGGATAAGAGTGAGTGCTCAAATTACAGAGGTATAAGTTTGTTGAGTATTCCTGGCAAATTATATGGGAGGGTATTGATTGAGAGGGTGAAGGCATGTACAGAGCATCAGATTGGGGAAGAGCAGTGTGGTTTCAGAAGTGGTAAAGGATGTGTGGATCAGGTGTTTGCTTTGAAGAATGTATGTGAGAAATACTTAGAAAAGCAAATGGATTTGTATGTAGCATTTACGGATCTGGAGAAGGCATATGACAGAGTTGATAGAGATGCTCTGTGGAAGGTATTAAGAATATATGGTGTGGGAGGCAAGTTGTTAGAAGCAGTGAAAAGTTTTTATCAAGGATGTAAGGCATGTGTACGTGTAGGAAGAGAGGAAAGTGATTGGTTCTCAGTGAATGTAGGTTTGCGGCAGGGGTGTGTGATGTCTCCATGGTTGTTTAATTTGTTTATGGATGGGGTTGTTAGGGAGGTAAATGCAAGAGTTTTGGAAAGAGGGGCAAGTATGAAGTCTGTTGTGGATGAGAGAGCTTGGGAAGTGAGTCAGTTGTTGTTCGCTGATGATACAGCGCTGGTGGCAGATTCATGTGAGAAACTGCAGAGGCTGGTGACTGAGTTTGGTAAAGTGTGTGAAAGAAGAAAGTTAAGAGTAAATGTGAATAAGAGCAAGGTTATTAGGTACAGTAGGGTTGAGGGTCAAGTTAATTGGGAGGTAAGTTTGAATGGAGAAAAACTGGAGGAAGTAAAGTGTTTTAGATATCTGGGAGTGGATCTGGCAGCAGATGGAACCATGGAAGCAGAAGTGGATCATAGGGTGGGGGAGGGGGCGAAAATCCTGGGAGCCTTGAAAAATGTGTGAAAGTCGAGAACATTATCTTGGAAAGCAAAAATGGGTATGTTTGAAGGAATAGTGGTTCCAACAATGTTGTATGGTTGCGAGGCGTGGGCTATGGATAGAGTTGTGCGCAGGAGGATGGATGTGCTGGAAATGAGATGTTTGAGGACAATGTGTGGTGTGAGGTGGTTTGATCGAGTAAGTAAGGTAAGGGTAAGAGAGATGTTTGGAAATAAAAAGAGCATGGTTGAGAGAGCAGAAGAGGGTGTTTTGAAATGGTTTGGGCACATGGAGAGAATGAGTGAGGAAAGATTGACCAAGAGGATATATGTGTGTCGGAGGTGGAGGGAACGAGGAGAAGAGGGAGACCAAATTGGAGGTGGAAAGATGGAGTGAAAAAGATTTTGTGTGATCGGGGCCTGAACATGCAGGAGGGTGAAAGGAGGGCAAGGAATAGAGTGAATTGGATTGATGTGGTATACCAGGGTTGACGTGCTGTCAGTAGATTGAATCAGGGCATGTGAAGCGTCTGGGATAAACCATGGAAAGCTGTGTAGGTATGTATATTTGCGTGTGTGGACGTATGTATATACATGTGTATGGGGGTGGGTTGGGCCATTTCTTTCGTCTGTTTCCTTACGCTACCTCGCAAACGCGGGAGACAGCGTCAACATATACCTTTATATACATTATTTTATTTATTATACTTAACTGCTGTCTTCTGCGTTAGCGAGGTAGCACAAGGAAACAGACGAGAAATGGCCCAACCCATCCACATACCATGTATATACATAAACGCCCACACACACACATATACATACATATACATTTCAACCTATACATACACATACATTATAACACATACATAAACAGACATATACATATATACACATGTACATATTCATACTTGCTTGCCTTTATCCATTCCTGGTACAACCCAGCCCTACAGGAAACAGCATCCCTACCCCTTGCTTCAGCGAGGTACCATCAGGTATACTGACAGAAAAGGCCACATTCGTTAACACTCAAGTCTCCAGCTGTCATGTGTAATGCACCAAAACCACAGCTCCCTGTCCACATCCAGGCCCCCACAGACCTTTCCAAGGTTTACCCCAGACATTTCACATGCCCTGGTTCAGTCCGCACATTTTGCCATTTCCTGCATAAACAAGGTAGCGCCAGAAACAGAAACACTGAAACCAAAGCCCTTGTCTACAACTAAGCCTCAGAGACCTTTCTATGGTTTTGCCTTTATGCTTCAGCCCACTGACAGCATGTTGTCCCCTGTAATCTACATTGCTCCAATTTGTTCTATCCCTTCCATGCTTCTCATCCTCCTGCATGTTCATGCCCAGAGCCTTCTGAGCATCTTTTACTCCACCCTTCCACCTCCCCCTTGATTCCCCCTTTTTCCTATTCCCTCCACTTTTGACATGTATACTCTTTTAGCCATCCTTCTATCACTTATCCTCTCCATATGTTCAAAACATTTCAGCACATGCCCTGTAGTTTTCTCATACGTACTCCTCTTACTACTGTACCTCTCTGTTACCCTATCATTTCTCATTAGATAAACCCTCCTCATACCACATATAATCCTCAAACATTTCATTTCCAGCTTATTCACACTTTTGCATTAGGTTCACATTACACATCCATATGGCACTGACAGAACAACTAAACCAGTAAACATAACCATCTCTGCCCTTTAGGACCGTAACTTCTCTTTCCACATATTCCTCAATGCACCCAAGACCTTTGCCCCCTCACCCAACCTGTGGCTTACTTCAGTTCCTATTTTTCCATTTGCTACCATATCCACTCCCAGGTGTTTCAAATGCTTTACTTCCTTAAAATTCTCTCCAAGCTAACTCTCACTCCAACTAAGCTCTGACTATTCACTGCTAAAGCTATTAATTTGCTTTTATTCATATTTACTCTTAATTTTCTCCCTTCACACACTCTCCCAAACTCAAACACCAGTTTGTGCAGTTTCTCACATGAATCTGTAATATATCATCAGCAGCCAATAACTGACTCATCCCTAAGGCCCCATGTCTTACAGACTCACCAATGCCTGTTACAAGTTATCTATTTGCCCTCTTCACTGATATTCCCATTTAATTGCTCATTTTTCTAACATTATTAACCTCCTTCCAAAACACTTAATTCTACATCAATTATCATGTACATCTCCCAATCACTTGCACTCCTTTCTTGTAAGCACTGACCATACACATCTCTTTTTAGCCTTATCTACTCTTACCTTTAGTCATTCCACACTCAGCCTCTCCAGGTATTTCTTTACGCAAGTCTGTTTTCCAGTTCACTTACTTTTGCCACCCTCTTCTTACTCATATAATTTCCTCCTACATGAAAACCTACACAGTTATCACCTTTGCTTCCTACAAATAATGGTCAAGCATCCCATCAGCTGACCCTCTCAGCATGCTCACAAAAAAAAGCACCTCTTTTGCATCCCTATCAACTAGTATATAATTCACTAATGCCCACTTACCATCTGAAATAGTAAAAACAACTTCAATGCAAATGTATATAATTAGTATTGAAGCTAAGCCTAATATGCATCACATATAGGAACAGGTGACCTTCCTGTTAGAAAGGTCATCACTGTAGCTGGACAGCTGATGTAAAAGTTATGTAAAAAGACTGTACACACCTGGTTCTCCTGCTGGGCCAATCTTGCCGTCTCTGCCCTCACCCATGCTTCCCCTGTCGCCTTTGTAACCCCGTGGGCCTCGCTCACCAGTTGGCCCTGCGGGCCCAGCAGCTCCAGGATAGCCTGAGTAGCCTCGCTGACCCGTTTCACCAGGTGAACCGGGAATACCTGCCATACATAAAGCACATCACAGAAAAAATATAATAACTACTTTACAGAGTTTCTGAAGTATCATCATTGTTCAGATCATTCAGATATTCATGCTGGCAAAATAATTCGACATGATTCATAGTTTTTTACATTAAAGAGTCAATATTTTATACATATTACAAAAGCAACCAAAAAAGTACATTGTACATGAAATAAGATTATTAGCTACAAACTTTATATACAAGAGTTTTCACAGGTTGAACTTCAAAGTTAATGATGGTCAGGATGCATATATTCCAGTGTTATGTCCTGGTCTACACCAACATGTGGCAAGCTAAGATACACAGTAAATTAATTATTCTTTAAGATTTACACTTTATATGTTTTCAGTGAGGTTAACAATTATCAGCTATACTTAATCTGACAAGAGAAGTGTAATAAGTAATTACAGAAATATGAATAAAATAAGCATTTCTGAACTCAGTTTTTATGAATTATAGAAAAATCTTTTCTTGTACTTGGGTCAACCAGAAGAATTTACAACAATTTTGAAAGTTTTGCGACCAGTAATATCCATGGGTAACAAATACTAACAGTATTTCAGACTATCAAGTGTATCTCATACATTTTGTCCTGCATTTCAGGCATATTTATCAACACTAGTATGTTTACTGCTTCTTTTCTCACAATAACTTTCCATCAAAAGTGATTCATATTTCTATTTTATGTAATGAACTCCTTCCAGAAAGTAACTATGGAATATTCATTATTTATGAGGTTAATTATTATTCCTAACAAAGTTTTAATGACAATTATCTTTTATGAAATATTTTTTTTTTTTATACTTTGTCGCTGTCTCCCGCGTCTGCGAGGTAGCGCAAGGAAACAGACGAAAGAAATGGCCCAACCCCCCCCCCCATACACATGTACATACACATGTCCACACACGTGTATACATACCTACACAGCTTTCCATGGTCCACCCCAGACGCCTCACATGCCTTGATTCACTCCACTGACAGCACGTCAACCCCTGTATACCACATCGCTCCAATTCACTCTATTCCTTGCCCTCCTTACACCCTCCTGCATGTTCAGGCCCCGATCACACAAAATCTTTTTCACTCCATCTTTCCACCTCCAATTTGGTCTCCCTCTTCTCCTCGTTCCCTCCACCTCCGACACATATATCCTCTTGGTCAATCTTTCCTCACTCATTCTCTCCATGTGCCCAAACCATTTCAAAACACCCTCTTCTGCTCTCTCAACCACGCTCTTTTTATTTCCACACATCTCTCTTACCCTTACGTTACTTACTCGATCAAACCACCTCACACCACACATTGTCCTCAAACATCTCATTTCCAGCACATCCATCCTCCTGCGCACAACTCTATCCATAGCCCATGCCTCGCAACCATACAACATTGTTGGAACCACTATTCCTTCAAACATACCCATTTTTGCTTTCCGAGATAATGTTCTCGACTTCCACACATTTTTCAAGGCTCCCAAAATTTTCGCCCCCTCCCCCACCCTATGATCCACTTCCGCTTCCATGGTTCCATCCGCTGACAGATCCACTCCCAGATATCTAAAACACTTCACTTCCTCCAGTTTTTCTCCATTCAAACTTACCTCCCAATTGACTTGACCCTCAACCCTACTGTACCTAATAACCTTGCTCTTATTCACATTTACTCTTAACTTTCTTCTTCCACACACTTTACCAAACTCAGTCACCAGCTTCTGCAGTTTCTCACATGAATCAGCCACCAGCGCTGTATCATCAGCGAACAACAACTGACTCACTTCCCAGGCTCTCTCATCCCCAACAGACTTCATACTATAGTTTATCTTAACGTGCTTTTACAACATTAGACTGAGGGAATTTAGAAAGGAAAATCTGAACTGGCCAGATCCTGCCAAAAAGAAAAGAAAGTATTCCAGAACAGTTTGTACATAGAATGTGATTGAAAAGAAAATGATGTTACACACAATCTCATCTAACCCTAAGTAAAAGACCAAGTTGTCTAAGTTGACCCCAAGTATTAGAAAGATCACGTTTATCCAAGCTAAACCGAACTCTAGGAAAGATCAATGTATCTAAGGTGACCAAAGTATCAGGAAGATTAAGTCTATTCAAGCTGATCCCAAGTACAGTATATAAGAAAGATCAAGGTATCTGAGCTGACCCCAACATTAGAAAAATTGGGTTTATCTAACTGACTATGAGTATTAGAGAGATCAAGCTTATCTAAGCTGACCTGTATAAGAAAGATCAAGTTATCTGAGCTAACTAAGCAGTAGAAAGATCAACATCATCTCAGATGACCCAAAGTATTAGAAAGATTAAGTAATCTAAGCAGACCCCAGATATTAGAAAGATCAAGTTTATCTAAGTTGACTCCAAGTATAAGACAGATGAGATTTACTGATCAAAGTCATCATGCAAACTTAAACACCAAAGGGAAAAACACTTTTAACCTTTTTTCAATAGAAAACACCATACATTCTATTGTAAAAGACCCAGTAGCAACACTGAAAATATTTTCAAAATATCTAAATATTGGTTTGGCTGATACACATGAGTTATAGTCTTCTATATGCATTAGATTACAGTACAGGGAATGTAAAATTCTTAAACACACACAAGGGCACTTAACAAGTTAGGCACCCCAGGTGAGTAAGTTTAGCACGAGCAGGAGTAAGATTAGATAACTTTAGTTACAATTAAAGTCCAGCATGAGCAGATGGAAAGCTCTAGTAAATAATGAAGTCCAGCATGAGCAGAAATAAAGTCTAGTTGGTATTAAAAGTCCAATGTAAGCAGAAATAAGTCCAGCATAAGTAAAAGTAAGGTTAGGTACCTCTAGTGTTTAATTAAGTTCAGCATGAGCAAAAGTAAGATTAAGGCTCTTAAGATGGTTATAGAGTCCAGTATGACTAGAGGTAAGGTTACGTAACTCTAGTCTGTGATAAAGACCAGCATAAACAGAAGCAGGGATAGGTAACTTTAGAAGGTAAGAATGTCCTGCATGACTAGAGATAAAGTTAGGTAACTTGAGTCAGAAATAAATATACTCCAATTTAATCCATGACTACTTATTAGCTATCATGAAGGTTCAATCACACAAAATTTCTTGTTGGCAAAGGTCAAGATAAAAGGCTTTACCTAAAAGTAATAAAAATGAATAAAAATAAGTGTTATGATTTAGTTCTGACTCATGTGGGGCCCTTAATATATTGGAAAAATAATCTTAAGTAAATTAATACTTGAGAAAATTTCATGAAATGTTATCTATTACGGACATACTGGAGGGGGAATGCTATTTCGTGTGGCAGGGTGGCAATGGGAATGGATGGAGGCAGCAAGTATGAATGTGTACATGTGTGTTTATATG
Source organism: Panulirus ornatus (assembly GCF_036320965.1). Classification (NCBI taxonomy): domain Eukaryota; kingdom Metazoa; phylum Arthropoda; class Malacostraca; order Decapoda; family Palinuridae; genus Panulirus; species Panulirus ornatus. The sequence goes on along the minus strand of NC_092231.1, from coordinate 30,287,470 downwards.
TAGGTCTGTGTATGTATGTGTGTGTATATGGTGAATGTATATGTGTGTGTGCGTGTGTGGGAGGTTATGTATGTAAGTGTGTATGTAGGTAGGTTGGGCCATTCCTTGTCTGTTTCCTTGTGCCACCTCAATGGCGCAGGAGACGGCGGTTGGGTGTAATAATAATAATAATAATAATAATGAAATATATTTATTCAATTATTTTATTTATTATACTTTGTCGCTCTCCCGCATTAGTGAGGTATTGCAAGGAAACAGATGAAAGAATGGCCCAACCCACCCACATACATTTGCATATACATACACGTCCACACACGTACACATACATAACTATACATTTCAACATATACATATATATACATACACAGACATATACATACATATACATGTACATAATTCTTACTTGCTGCCTTCATTCATTCCCGTCACCACCCTGTCGCACATGAAATGACAATCCCCTCCCCCCACATGCTCGTGAGGGAGTGCTAGGAAAAGACAACAAAGGCCACATTTGTTCACACTCAATCTCTAGCTGTCATGTATAATGCACCCAAACCACAGCTCCCTTTCCACATTCAGGCCCCATAAAACTTTCCATGGTTTACCCCAGTAGCTTCACATACCCTGGTTCAATCCATTGAACGGCATGTTGACCCTGGTATACCACATCGGTCCAATTCACTCCATTCCTTGCAAGCCTTTCACCCTCCTGCATGTTCAGGCCTCGATCGCTCAAAATCTTTTCCACTCCATCCTTCCACCTCCAGTTTGGCCTCCCACTTCTCCTTGTTCCCTCCACCTGTGACACATATATCCTCTTTGTCAATCTTTCATCACTCATTCTCTCTGGATGTTTTGAATCTGAGTGAAACGAAGCTCAAGGGTAAAGAGGAAGAGTGGTTTAGGAATGTCTTGGGAGTAAAGTCAGGGGTTGGTGAGAGGACAAGAGCAAGGGAAGGAGTAGCATTACTCATTAAACAGGAGTGGTGGGAGTATGTGATAGAGTGTAAGAAGGTAAACTCTAGATTGGTATGAGTAAAACTGAAAGTGGATGGTGAGAGATGGGTGATTATTGGTGCATATGCACCTGAGCATGAGAAGAAAGATCATGAGAGGCAAGTGTCTTGGGAGCAGCAAGTGAGTGTGTTAGTAGTTTTGATGCACGAGAATGGGTAATAGTGATGGGTGATTTAAATGCAAAGTCAGTAATGTGTCAGTTGATGGAATATTTGGTGTACATGGGGTGTTTAGTGTTGTAAATGAAAATGGTAAAGAGCTTATAGATTTATGCGCTGAAAAAGGACTGGTGATTGGGAATACCTGGTTTAAAAAGAGATATACATAAGTATACGTATGTAAGTAGGAGAGATGGCCAGAGAGCGTTATTGGATTGGTGTTGATTGACAGGCGCATGAAAGAGAGACTTTTGGATGTTAATGTGCTGAGAGGGGCAACTAGAGGGATGTCTGATCATTATCTTGTGGATGTGAAGGTGAAGATTTGTAGAGGTTTTCAGAAAAGAAGAGAGAATGTTGGGGTGAAGAGAGGGGTGAGAGGAAGTGAGCTTGGGAAGGAGACTTGTGTGAGGAAGTACCAGGAGAGACTGAGTACAGAATGGAAAAAGGTGAGAACAAAGGACATAAAGGGAGTGGGGGAGGAATGGGATGTATTTAGGAAAGCAGTGATGGCTTGCGCAAAAGATGCTTGTGGCATAAGAAACGTGGGAGGTGGGCAGATTAGAAAGGGTAGAGTGGTGGGATGAAGAAGTAAGATTATTAGTGAAACAGAAGAGAGACATGTGGACGAGTTTTGCAGGGAAATAATGCAAATGACTGGGAGATGTATTAAAGAGGCAGGAGGTCAAGAGAAAGATGCAAGAGGTGAAAAAGAGGGCAAATGAGAGTTGGGGTGAGAGAGTATCATTAAATTTTAGGGAGAATAAAAAGATGTTTTGGAAGTAGGTAAATAAAGTGCATAAGACAAGGTGGTGAGGTGCCTGAGGATTGGTGGAATGCATGCATAGTGCCATTGTACAAAGGGAAAGGGGATAAAGGTGAGTGCTCAAATTACAGAGGTATAAGTTTGTTGAGTATTCCTGGCAAATTACACGGGAGGGTACTGATTGAAAGGGTGAAGGCATGTACAGAGAGCATCAGATTGGGGAAGAGCAGTGTGGTTGAAGAAGTGGTAGAGGATGTGTAGATCAGGAGTTTGCTTTGAAGAATGTATGTGAGAAATACTTAGAAAAGGAAATGGATTTGTATGTAGCATTTATGGATCTAGAGAAGGCATATGATAGAGTTGATAGAGATGTTCTGTGGAAGGTATTAAGAATATATGGTATGGGAGGCAAGTTGTTAGAAGCAGTGAAAAGTTTTTATCGAGGATGTAAGGCATGTGTAAGAGTAGGAAGAGAGGAAAGTGATTGGAAGCAGTGAAAAGTTTTTATCGAGGATGTAAGGCATGTGTACGAATAGGAAGAGAGGAAAGCGATTGGTTCTCAGTGAGTCGGTCTGCGGCAGGGGTGCGAGATGTCTCCATGGTTGTTTAATTTGGTTATGGATGGGGTTGTTAGGGAGGTGAATGCAAGACTTTTGGAAAGAGGGGCATGTATGCTGTCTGTTGTGGATGAGAGAGCTTGGGAAGTGAGTCAGTTGTTGTTTGCTGATGATATAGTGCTGGTGGCTGATTCGGGTGAGAAACTGCAGAAGCTGGTGACTGAGTTTGGTAAAGTGTGTGAAAGAAGAAAGCTGAGAGTAAATGTGAATAAGAGCAAGGTCATTAGGTACAATAGGGTTGAGGGACAAGTCAATTGGTAGGTAAGTTTGAATGGAGAAAAACTGGAGGATGTGAAGCATTTTGGATATCTGGGAGTGGATTTGGTAGCAGATGGAACCATGGAAGTGGAAATGAGTCATAGGGTCAGGCCAGGGGCGAAAGTTCTGGAAGCTTTGAAAAATGTGTGAAAGTCGAGAACGTTATCTTGGAAAGCAAAAATAGATATGTTTGAAGGAACAGTGGTTCCAACAATGTGATATGGTTGTGAGGAGTGAGCTATAGATAGAGTTGTGCAGAGGAGGATGGATGTGCTGGAAATGAGATGTTTGAGGACAATATGCAGTGTGAGGTGGTTTGATTGAGTAAGTAATGAAAGGGTAAGAGAAATGTGTGGTAAAAAGAAGAGTGTGGTTGAAAGAGCAGGAGAGGGTGTTTTGAAATGGTTTGTTCACATGGAGAGAATAAGTGAGGAAAGATTGACAAAGAGGATATATGTGTCAGAGGTGGAGGGACAAGAAGTGGGAGACCAAATTGGAGGTGGAAAGATGGAGTGAAAAAGATTCTGAGTGATTGGGGCCTAAACATGCAGGAAGGTGAAAGGCATGCAAGGAATAGAGTGAATTGGAACGATGTGGTACACTGGGGTCGACTTGCCATCAATGGATTGAACCAGGGCATGTGAAGCGTTGGGTAAACCATGGAAAGTTTTGTGGGGCCTGGAGCTGTGGTTTCAGTGCATTATAAATAATAGCTAGAGACTGAGTGTGAACGAATGTGGCCTTTGTTGTCTTTTCCTAGTGCTACCAGGCGCACATGAGGGGGGGGGAGTTGTTATTTCATGTGTGGCGGGGTGACGATGGGAATGAATAAAGGCAGACAGTATGAATTAAGTACATGTGTATATATGTATATGTCTGTGTGTGTAGATATATGTATACGTTGAGATGTATAGGTATGTATATTTGCTTTCATCTTCCGCAAAGCTTTTACTACCTCTTCTCTGTTTACCAAATCATTTTCCCTAACCCTCTCAATTTGCACACCACCTCAACCAAAACACCCTATATCTGCCCCTCTATCATCAAACACATTCAACAAACCTTCAAAATACTCACTCCATCTCCTTCTCACATCACCACTGCTTGTTATCACCTCCCCATTAGCCCCCTTCACTGAAGTTCCCATTTCTTCCCTTGTCTTATGCACTTTATTTACCTCCTTCCAAAACATCTTTTTCTTCTCCCTAAAATTTAATGATACTCTCTCACCCAAACTCTCATTTGCTCTCTTTTTCACCTCTTGCACCTTTCTCTTGACCTCCTGCCGCTTTCTTTTATACATCTCCCACTCATTTGCATTATTTCCCTGCAAAAATCGTCCAAATGCCTCTCTCTTCTCTTTCAGTAATAATCTTACTTCTTCATCCCACCACTCACTACCCTTTCTAATCTGCCCACCTCCCACGCTTCTCATGCCACAAGCATCTTTTGTGCAAGCCATCACTGCTTCCCTAAATACATCCCATTCCTCCCCCACTCCCCTTAGCTCCTTCATTCTCACCTTTTTCCATTCTGTACTCAGTCTCTCCTGGTACTTCCTCACACAAGTCTCCTTCCCAAGCTCACTTACTCTCACCACTCTCTTCACCCCAACATTCTCTCTTCTTTTCTCAAAACCTCTACAAATCTTCACGTTCACCTCCACAAGATAATGATCAGACATCCCTCCAGTTGCACCTCTCAACACATTAACATCCAAAAGTCTCTCTTTCGTGCGTCTATCAATTAACATGTAATCCAATAACGCTCTCTGGCCATCTCTCCTACTTACATACATATACTTATGTATATCTCGCTTTTTAAACCAGGTATTCCCAAAGAATACTTCCCACATATTCCTTGCATGTCGTAGAAGGCGACTAAAAGGGGAGGGAACGAGGAGCTGGAAATCCTCCCCTTCCGTTTTTAATTTTCCAAAAATTTTTCACAAGAAATATCTGTGTGTTTTTTATGTAGACAGTAACACTACTGTCTAAACATTCTAGAACAAAGCAGATGCCATAAGTACTCATTTGTCACTGGTTTGCACTTAATCTGAGAGGATTTGAGTTGATGACGTTAAGAATATGTATCAAAAAGAGTATATTCGTGTAAAAAAAATGTGAACAAATTTGAAAGCATACATAGTTACTGATACTATGTTAGAGATAGGGAAAATGCTGAGTTCAGAATTCCAATATGTAAAAGCAATTTTGCTTTTTCTTAGAAGGAGTAAGCTGTGAAACTAGGAAGTCCTTCACCCTGCTATAACACTTTGTGGTGTGAGACAACAGCCAAGATGTATATATTGTGGGGAGGGAGTGACAGATTAGGAGAGGAGTGTGTGTACCTGGGTTGCCTGGCTTGCCAGGAGGGCCAGGACGTCCTGTTCGAGCCCGGCCCGGCGGGCCAGGTGGGCCATGCAGCCCCCAGCTCAGTTCCTCCATGCGGTCTGTGGGAAACAAGCATTAGCCGCCTCTGTCGTCACTTGACAGGGTGGGCTGAGCAAGGGATGGATTGGGAAGGGAAGCATGTCAGTGGAATCTGTGGATGGTGAAATAGATAAGAAGACCAAAATAGATGGAAGGCTGTCATCGATAAGTATTGCAACATTCCACGTGCTACTGATGACACACTGCCTGTGCCACGGTTGGTAGAAAGGAGACTTCCAGGTTGTTGGGTTCATTCGTAAACACAGGATAGAACAAGAAGACTGTAGTGTAGACTAGCCACTTTACTGTTAACAAGAATTTACAATGGTCAACTTCAGTTACTTATGATATTAAATATTTTGGTGCAAGTAAACAAACTTAACTGGTAAAGGAGCTAGGCTATTGTGGGTGAGGAAAAACAAGAAAAAGACCAAGGTAAAAAATTATCATAGAATTCAAACCTGGAGGACCAATTTCTCCTGGTTCACCAGCTGGTCCTCGCCGTCCTGTGCCTGGGATGCCGCGAGGGCCTCGTAGGGTTTTGGCTATCTCAGCCAAATTTTCTGGGGGGCAAGGAGGTGTCAATATCTGGAACTTAAATCTACATTCATCCCAGTAAACAGTAATATCACACACATCTTACTATCATCACATTGCCTCATGGTATGACTTCTACATCACAGCTTAGATTGACTAACAACTTTACTTCCTGGTTACCTTCCCCTTCTCTCAGGATGACACCTAAGTCACAGATGAGTGCTAGTTCCCATGACACTTCATTAACACCTCCTTGGACAGAGGTTAGTCTTTTCATAATGGACTTACCTTTTGTCTAATATCTTTTCACTTACATATGATGGCTATGAAAAAAAAGAAAAAATCATCAGTCCTTTGCTCTCTGCATGTTTCTGCAGCTGTGGACATAACAGGCTTCAAAGCTGTCCACTGAATGATACTCAAGGTGTAGACATATTTGAGAAGAAAACTTGTAAACAGTCTCTTTTTGGATATCATTTACTGATGATGGTGGAAACAGAAGTATTCCTTCACCTGTCTGAGGTACAACTGGATTTACTCCTGATAAAAAGAGAGTAGTAAAGTCATATAAACTTTAAATAGCAGAGGACTAAGTCTTTAGTCAAAGTTGGGTTTTTAGAAGATAGTGTGTCAACATCTATTGTTGACAAAAAAAAAAAAGTGAAAAATGTGCTATAGCTCCAGTAGAAAGACAGGAATGTAAGACTGATGGAAAGGAATGCCAAATGGGGACAGTTTTACATATATATGATACAAATTAAAAGGGGTAACTGGGAAGGGAATAGCAGAGAATGATATATAAATCTATAAGGGGTTGGAAAAAGATGGAATGTATATGGATGGTTATAACTTTGTATCAGAATAGTAAAAAGAATGTGAAGCATATGAGTGGTTGGTTGTGATGTATATGGGTGGTTGGTTGTGAAGCACATGTCTTGATGGTTGTGAAGCACATGTTTGGTTTGTTGTGAAGCGTATGGCTTGATAGTTGAGAAACACATGCATGTTTGGTTGTGAAGTACGTGGTTTGGTCAGTTGCAAAGCACATGGCTGGTCAGTTGTGAAGCACATGGTTTGTTTGGTTGTGAAGCACATAATTTGGTTGATTGTGAAGCACATGGTTGGTCGGTTATGAAGCACATGGCTGGTTGATTATGAAGCACATGGTTGGTGTGTTCAAAGCACATGGCTGGTTGGTTGTGAAAGATATGGTTAGTTGGTTGTGAAGCACATGGCAGGTTGATTGTGGTGCATATGGCTGGTTGGTTAAGAAGCACATGGTTGGTCAGTTGTGAAACACATGACTGCTTGGTTATGAAGCATATGGCTGGTTTTGGAGAACATGGCTTGTTGGCTGTGAAGCAAATGGTTTGGTCAGTTAAGAAGCACATGGCTGGTTGGTTGTGAAATATATGGTTAGTTGGTTGTGAAGCACATGGCAGGTTGATTGTGAAGCATATGGCTGGTTTTGGAGCACATGGTTGGTTGGCTGTGAAGCAAATGGTTGGTCAGTTGTGAAGCATATGGGTGGTTAGTTGTTAAACACATGGTTGGTTAGTTGTGAAACACATGGTTGAGCGGCTGTGAAGCATATGGCTGGTTGGTTGTGAAGCACATGGGTTTGGTCAGTTGTGAAGCAAATGGCTTGTTGGTTGTGAAGCACATAACTGGTTGGTTGTATAGGACATGGCTAGTTGGTTGTGAAGCACATGGTTGGTTAATTGTGAAGCACATGGTTGGTCAATTGTGAAGCACATACCTGGTTGGTTGTGAAGCATATGGTTGGTCAGTTGTGAAGCACATGGCTAGATGGTTGTGAAGCATATGGTTAGTTGGTTGTGAAGCACATGGCTGGTTGAATGTGAAGCATATGGCTGGTTGATTGTGAAGTACAAGGTTGGTCAGTTTGAAGCACATGGCTTGTTGGTTATGAAGCATATGGTTGGTTGGTTGTGATGCACATAGCTGGTTGACTGTGAAGCAAATGGCTGGTTGGTTGTGAAGTACAAGGTTGGTCAATTGTGATGCACATGGCTGGTTGGTTTTGGAGCACATGGCTGGCTGGTTTTGGAGCAAATAGCTGGTTGGTTTTGGAGCACATGGCTAGTTGGTTGTGAAGCATATGGCTGGTTGATTGTGAAGCACATGACTTGGTCAGATGATAGGGCAGGTTGATTGTGAAGCACATGGCTGGTTGGTTGTGGAGCACATGGCTGGTTGGTTGTGAAACACATGGTTGATCAGTTGTGAAGCACATGGTTGGTTGTGGAGCACATGGCTGGTTGGTTGTGAAACACATGGTTGATCAGTTGTGAAGCACATGGCTGGTTGGTTGTGGAGCACATGGCTGGTTGGTTGTGAAACACATGGTTGATCAGTTGTGAAGCACATGGCTGGTTGGTTGTGGAGCACATGGCTGGTTGGTTGTGAAACACATGGTTGATCAGTTGTGAAGCACATGGCTTGTCAGTTGTGAAACACATGGTTGATTATGGCTGGTTGGTTGTGAAACACATGGTTGATCAGTTGTGAAGCACATGGCTGGTTGGTTGTGGAGCACATGGCTGGTTGGTTGTGAAACACATGGTTGATCAGTTGTGAAGCACATGGCTGGTTGGTTGTGGAGCACATGGCTGGTTGGTTGTGAAACACATGGTTGATCAGTTGTGAAGCACATGGCTTGTCAGTTGTGAAACACATGGTTGATTATGGCTGGTTGGTTGTGAAACACATGGTTGATCAGTTGTGAAGCACATGGCTGGTTGGTTGTGGAGCACATGGCTGGTTGGTTGTGAAACACATGGTTGATCAGTTGTGAAGCACATGGCTGGTTGGTTGTGGAGCACATGGCTGGTTGGTTGTGAAACACATGGTTGATCAGTTGTGAAGCACATGGCTGGTTGGTTGTGGAGCACATGGCTGGTTGGTTGTGAAACACATGGTTGATCAGTTGTGAAGCACATGGCTTGTCAGTTGTGAAACACATGGTTGATTATGGCTGGTTGGTTGTGAAACACATGGTTGATCAGTTGTGAAGCACATGGCTGGTTGGTTGTGGAGCACATGGCTGGTTGGTTGTGAAACACATGGTTGATCAGTTGTGAAGCACATGGCTGGTTGGTTGTGGAGCACATGGCTGGTTGGTTGTGAAACACATGGTTGATCAGTTGTGAAGCACATGGCTGGTTGGTTGTGGAGCACATGGCTGGTTGGTTGTGAAACACATGGTTGATCAGTTGTGAAGCACATGGCTGGTTGGTTGTGGAGCACATGGCTGGTTGGTTGTGAAACACATGGTTGATCAGTTGTGAAGCACATGGCTTGTCAGTTGTGAAACACATGGTTGATTATGGCTGGTTGGTTGTGAAACACATGGTTGATCAGTTGTGAAGCACATGGCTGGTTGGTTGTGGAGCACATGGCTGGTTGGTTGTGAAACACATGGTTGATCAGTTGTGAAGCACATGGCTTGTCAGTTGTGAAACACATGGTTGATTATGGCTGGTTGGTTGTGAAACACATGGTTGATCAGTTGTGAAGCACATGGCTGGTTGGTTGTGGAGCACATGGCTGGTTGGTTGTGAAACACATGGTTGATCAGTTGTGAAGCACATGGCTTGTCAGTTGTGAAACACATGGTTGATTATGGCTGGTTGGTTGTGAAACACATGGTTGATCAGTTGTGAAGCACATGGCTGGTTGGTTGTGGAGCACATGGCTGGTTGGTTGTGAAACACATGGTTGATCAGTTGTGAAGCACATGGCTTGTCAGTTGTGAAACACATGGTTGATTGTGGCTGGTTGGTTGTGAAGCATATGCTGGATGGTTATAAAGCATATGGCAGGTTGGTTGTGAAGCATATAGCTGGGTGGTTATGAAGCATATGGCTGGGTGGTTATGAAGCATATGGCTGGGTGGTTATGAAGCATATGGCTAGTTAGGTGTTAAGCATACAGACGGTTGATTGTGAAGCATACAGCTGATTGGTTGTGAAGCATACAGCTGGTTGGTTATGAAGTATTTGGTTGGTTGGTTGTGAAGCATATGGCTGGTTAGTTGTGAAGCATATGGCTGCTTGGTTATGAAGCATATGGCTAGTTGGTTGTGAAGCACATGGCTGGTTGGTTTTGGAGCATATGGCTGATTGGTTGTGAAGCTCATGGCTGGTTGGTTTTGAAGCATATGGCTGGTTGGTTGTGAAGCATACAGCAGGCTGGTTGGTTGTGAAGCACATGGCAGGCTGATTATAAAGCATATGGATGGCTGGTTATGAATCATATGGCTGGTTGGTTGTGAAGCACATGGCTGGTTGGTTATGAAGCATATGGCTGGTTGGCTGTGAAGCATACAGCTGGTAGGTAATGAAGCATATGGCTGATTGGTGAGTTTAGAGTTCTGAGTAGCATCTATTCTCTGGATGAGAGATAAAAGAAAGGATTACTGGGAAATATCTCTGAAGGGTAAACCAGTAGCTGAAGTAATGCAGGACCCTATGAAAAGGAAGTATTTTTCTGTTGGGAAGGTTGTTGAAAGTCGTAGATGACTGGTTCTTGTGCAGGAAAGTGGAATGGTAAATTACTGGTCTTGTGTAAGAGAGTGCAATGCTAGATAACTTTTCTTGTGCAGGAAAGTGGAGAGGTAAATTATCTTTGTGTAGGAGATTGGAGTGGTAGACTACTAGTCTTGTGTAGGAGAATGGATTAGCAGATTACTAGTCTTGTGTAGGAGAGTGGAGTGGTAAATCAGTCTTGTGTAGGAGAGTGGAGTGGTAGATTACTTGTCTTGTGTAGGAGTGGAGAGGTAGGTTACTAGTCTTGGGCAGGAGAGTGGATTGGTAGATTAGTACTAGTCTTGTGTAGGAATGTGGATTAGTAGATTACTAGTCTTGTGTACGAAAGTGGATTGGTAGATTACTAGTCTTGTGCAGGAATGTGGATTGGTAGATTACTAGTCTTGTGTAGGAGAGTGGATTGGTAAATCACCAGTCTTGTGCAGGAAAGTGGAGGGGTAGATTACTAGTCTTGTGTAGGAGAGCAGAGAGGTAGATTACTAGTCTTGTGTAGGAGAGTGGAGAGGTAAATGACTAGTCTTATGTATGAAAGAATGGAGTATTAGATTACTAGGCTTGTGTTGGAGAGCAAAGTGGTAGATTACTAGTTTTGTGTAGGAGAGTAAAGTGTTAGATTACTAGTGTTGTGTAGGAAAGTGGAGTATTAGATTACAAGTCTTGTGTAGGAGAGTGGAGTGGTAGATTACTAGTCTTGTGTAAGAAAGTGGTGTGGTAGATTACTAGTGTTGTGTAGGAGAGTAGAGTGGTAGATTACAAGTCTTGTTTGGGAGTAGTGTGGTAGATCATAAGTCTTTTATAGAAGAGTACAGAGGTAAATTACTAGTCTTGTGTCAGACTGTGAACTTCCCAAAAGTTAGTTTAGAGATAAATGAGAGATTTCTGAGATGAATGTTAGATAAAAGTGTGGACAGAGTGAAGAATTATAGCCTGAAAGATACAAAGGACAGAGTAAGAAATGGTTGATTAAGTAAGAGATGCAGTATTAATGTGGTGTGAGCAACAAAAGGATACACTGCTACTCGCACTACTGCAGATAGGTGCATGTGGTGGGGGACCAGGGGTCAGGTGGAGCAAAGTGCAGAGGTATGTACAACATGTTATGCAGACACACAGTCAAGCGGGAGATGTACTGTTAGGTTATGCCTGCCGTATGTCCAAGAGTCACCCTGGCGCTTGAGGCACAACACAGCTGACTGGCTGAACACAGTGACACACTGATGATTGTTCTCAGCCAGAATTCACATATTTTCCAGTTTTAGTGGAATCCTTTTATGGAGAGCATACTGTCAATCATGTTTTTATTTCACCCATTGGGTGATCCGGTGTATGTAATACAGATGATAATTTGTATAGCATGACTGCCTGGGGAAGAGAGCTACCTTTCAAAACTCACCTTAGGGATGATTGACCCTTTCACTCTGTCAAGATATAGAAACCTATGGGGCAAGACAGCAATATTCATTCTGAAATGAGTAATTTAATAAAACAAACCTGAAAATTAAGTGGTGTTAGAATATCATGCAAATGCTAATTGAAAATATCTTTAGATAACCCTAATGTGGCATTTTATACTACCTTACAAAAAGTATTCTCCTAGCACTTCCTTTTCACATCACATTTTCAGTTTCTATTCATACTTTATAACATTTCTCAGAATGAATAAAAAATTTTGGATAGAAAAACTCCTTCTGATGCCTTTATGCTAAATTGAGACATTCACTCCCAAACAACAGAATTCCTTCAATGTTCATAAAATAACAAAATAAATATGATTTTAAAGAGCTGCAAATTCAAATAAAAAGACAAGATAAATACATAATTTACAGCAGCATCAGAGCATCAGAGTCATCTGCCCACACACTTCCATCCAATACCTCAGTATGTCCCTACTGTTCTTCACTGCAGTGCCCTCACATGTCCTTCCTTGTAGTGTTTCATTACCATCCATTCAGTCCTACTAATTCACATGCACTCTTCTAATTCCATTAAATATCTATTCTCTTGCATCTGTACCAAAGAACCCTTTCATTTTGGCCTCACTAAGATTTACTGTTTCATATTTCCCTCCGATTTTGACACTTTGCTCTCTGACCACACTTCAAGCTTTGAATCAACTTTTCCAAAACTCCATCTCAATTGAAGTCTGCCATTCATTGTATCAAAACAGTACTGTATCTTGTTAATGACACTTTCTACAGCTGATAACTCTTAATCTTTCTTGTCATTATTCTCATCAAAGGTAGGGCACTCTAACTGTCTATCATAACTCTTTGTGAGATGTTACCTTCTATTCCAATTTCCTCAATGACACTATGAGGCAAATATTGAAAACCCTCATCAAATTCATATTCCCTGTCCACACATCGATATTTAACACTACCTCTAAAACTTTGGAGGAGCCATCCATCTTGCTTCTTTACCAGTGATGTCTTAGCTACATCTCTTCCATGTACATCAACTGACTGTTCTACGACTTCTATATCATTCATTTACCTCCCCTGATGAAGTGATCATTACATGAAAGTGCACTTGGGAACTCATCATATTTCATTTTCCTCTTGGTCATCAGTAAATACTAAATCACTTGCAGAAGTTGGTGACTGAGTTCAGAAAAATGTGTGAAAGCTGAAATTTGAGAGTAAATTTAAATAAGAGCAAGGTTATTAGGTTCAGCAGGGTTCGGGGACGAGATAGCTGGGATGTGAGTTTGAATGGAGAAAAGTTGGAGGAAGATATCTGGCAGTGGATTTAACATGGAATGAAACCTTGGAAATGAAGCAAATCAAAGGATGGGGGAGAGGGCAAAGTTTCTGGGAGCAATGAAGAGATAGAATGTTATCTTGGGGCAAAAATAAATATGTTTGAAGGAATAGAAGTTCCAACAATATTATATGGTTGCAAGACATAGACTGTAGATAGGGTTGTATGGAGGATGGAAGGTGTGTTGGAAATGAAATGTTTGAAGGCAATATGTGGTGTGAGGTGGTATGATCAAGTAAGTAATGAGAGGGTAAGAAAGAGGTGTGGTAGTAATAGGAGTGTATTTGAGAGAGCAGAAGAGGGTGTGTTGCAATGGTTTGGACATATGAAGAGAAAGAGTGAGGAAAGGTTGACAAAAAGGATATATGTGTCAGAGGTGCAGGGAGCAAGGAGAAGCAGGAGACCATATTGGAAGTGGGAGGATGGAATGAAAAAGATTTTGAGAGATTGGAGCCTGAACTTGCAGGAGGGTGAGAGGCATGCAAAGAATAGAATGAATTGGAACGATGTGGTATACCAGGGTCAATGTGGTGTCAATGGACTGAACCAGGGCATGGGAAAGGTCTGTGGGGCCTGGATGTGGAGAAGGAGTTGTGGTTTCAGTGCATTACACATGACAGCTAGAGACTGAGTGTGACCAAATGTGGCATTTTTTGTCTGGTTTTCTGGTGCTACCTCGCTGGTGCAGGGGGTGGCAATGCTGTTTCCTGTGGGACTAAGTGGTGCCAGAAAGGCAAGATGGCAGGCAAGTATGAATATGCATGTGTGTAAATGTTGATATGTATACATATGTAAGTGTACTGTTTAGGTGTGCATGTATGTATGTGTGCATATGAGTGGATGGGTCTTTCTTCGTCTGTTTCCCAGCACTACTTTACTGATGCAGGAAACAGCAATCAAATAAAATAAATAAATATTATAATATATTACATATCATGCTTAATTGCTGTTTTCAGCGTCAGTGAGGTAGCGCAAGGAAACAAACAAAGAATGGCCCAACCATTCATATACACATATATATACATAAATGCCCATACACACACATATACATACATATACATTGCAACGTATACATACATATACATTTATATATTTATTTTGCTTTGTCGCTGGCTCCCGTGTTAGCGAGGTAGCACAAGGAAACAGACGAAAGAATGACCCAACCCACCCACATACACATGTATATACATACACGTCCACACACAGCACATATACATACCTATACATCTCAATGTATACATATATATACACACACAGACATATACATATATACCCATGTACATAATTCATACTGTCTGCCTTTATTCATTCCCATCGCCACCCCGCCACACATGGAATAACAACACCCTCCCCCCTCATGTGTGCGAGGTAGCACTAGGAAAAGACAACAAAGGCCCCATTCATTCACACTCAGTCTCTAGCTGTCATGTAATAATGCACCAAAACCACAGCTCCCTTTCCACATCCAGGCCCCACAGAACTTTCCATGGTTTACCCCAGACACTTCACATGCCCTGGTTCAATCCATTGACAGCACGTCGACCCCGGTATACCACATCATTCCAATTCACACAATTCCTTGCATACATACACAGACATATACATATATACACATGTACATATCCATACTTGCTGCCTTCATCCATTCATGTCGCCATCCCACCACACAGGAAATAGCACCCCCACTCCAGCGAGGTAATGCCAGAAAAAGACAAATACGCCACATTCGTTCACACTCAGTCTCTAGCTGTCTTGTGTAATGCACTGAAACCACGGCTCCCTTTCCACATCCAGGCCCCATAGACCTTTCCATGGTTTACCCCAGACACTTCACATGCCCTAGTTCAATCCACTGACAGCACATTGACCTCAGTATACCACATCGTTCCAATTCACTCTATTCCTTACACTCCTTTCACCCTCCTGTATGTTCAGGCCCCGATTGCTCAAAATCTTTTTCACCCCATCCTTCCACCTCCAACTTGGTCTCCTGATTCTCCTTCTTCCCTCCACCTCTGACACATATATCCTCTTCATCAATCTTTCCTCAATCACTCTCTCCAAGTGTTCAAACCATTTAATTTCAACACACCCCCTTCTGCTCTCTCAACCACACTATTACGACATATCTCTCTTACCCTTGCATTACTTACTCGATCAAGCCACATATTGTCCTCAAACATTTCATTTCTAACACATCCACCCTACACCGCACAACGCTATCTATAGCCCATGCCTCGCAACCATATAACATTGTTGGAAACACTATTCCTTCCAACATACCCATTTTTGCTCTCCAAGATAAGGTTCTTTCCTTCCACACATTCTTCAACGCTCCCAGAACCAAATGAAGAATGGCCCATCCATTCTTATACTCGAATACATACATAAACGCCCATACATGAACATATACATACATATATATATCAACATATGCATATACATATACAGATATATACATACATACACATGTACATATTCATACTTACTTGCCTTCATCCATTCCTGTCTACCCTGCCCCACAGAAAACAGCACCTCTATCTCCTACTTCAGCGAGGTTGTGCCAGGAAAACAAACAAAAAATACCACATTTGTTCACACTTAGTCTCTAGCTGTCGTGTGTAATGCACCAAAACCGCAGCTCCCTATCCACATCCAGGCCCCACAGAACTTACCATGGTTTACTCCATATGCTTCACATGCCCTGGTTCAGTCCATTGCCAGTATGCCAACCCCAGTATACCACACTGTAAGAATTCACTCTATTCCTTGCACGCCTCACCCTCCTGTATGTTCAGGCCCCAATCGCTCAAAATTTTTTTCACTCCATCCTTCCACCTCCAATTTGGTCTCCTGCTTCTCCTTGTTCCCTGCACCTCTTTCACATATATCCTCTTTGTCAATCTTTCCTCACTCTTTCTCTACATATGTCCAAAACATTTCAAAACACCCCCCTCTGCTCTCTCAATCACACTCCTATTTCCACACATCTCTCTTACCCTTTCATTACTCACTTGATCAAACCACCTCACACCACATATTGTCCTCAAACATTTCATTTCCAACACATCCACCCTCCTCCATACAACCCTATTTGTAGCCCATACCTTGCAACCATATAACATTGTTGGAGCTACTATTCCTTCAAACATACCCATTTTTGCTCTCCAAGATTACGTTCTCTCCTTCCACACATTCTTCATCGCTCCTAGGACCTTCGCACCCTCCCCCACCCTGTGACTCACTTCTGCTTCCATGGTTCCATCTACTGCTAAGTCCACTCCCAGATATCTAAACAATTTCACTTCCTCCAATATTTCTCCATTCCAACTTACATCCCAATTAACCTGTCTCTCAACCCTACTGAACCTGTTAACCTTGCTCTTATTCACATTTATTCTCAACCTTCTCCTTTCACACACTTTTCCAAACTCAGTCACTAACCTCTGCAGTTTCTCTCACGAATGAGTCACTAGAGCTGTATCACCAGTACACAACTGACTCACTTCCCAGTCCCTCTCATCCCCAAAGACTGCATACCCGCCCCTCTCTCCAAAACTCTTGCATTTACCTCCCTACCTACCCAATCCATAAACAAAATGACCATGAGGACATCACACACCCCTGTCACAGACCAACATTCACTGGGAACCATTCACTCTCCTCTCTTCCTACTCGTACACATGCCTTACATCCTTGGTAAAACCTTTTCACTGCTTCTAGCAACTTACCTCCCTCACCATATACCCTTAAGACCTTCCACAAAGTATATCTATCAACCCTTTCACATTCCTTTTCCAGATCCATAAATGCTACATGTAAATCTCTGTTTTTCTAAGTATGTCTCATATACATTCTTAAAAGCAAACACCTGATCTGCACATCCTCTACCACTTCTGAAACCACACTGCTCTTCCCCCAATCTGATGCTCTGTACATGCCTTTACCCTCTCATTCAATACCCTCCCATATATTTTCCCAGGAATACTCAACAAACTTATGCCTCAGTAGTTTGAACACTCACCTTTATCCCCTTTGCCTTTGTACAATGGCACTATGCACCAACCGATCAACTACATAGTCACCCCCTTTTATAAGAAATTCCACTGCAATACCGTCCAAACTTTCCGCCTTGCCAGATTTCATCTTCCGCAAAGCTTTCACTACCTCTTCTCTCTTAACCAAACCAATCTCCCTGATCCTCTCACTTTGCACACCACCCTGACCTAAACACCCTATATATGCCACTCTATCATCAGACACATTCAACAAACCTTCAAAATATTCACTCCATCTCCTTCTCACCTCATCACTACTTGTTATTACTTCTCTACTTGCCCCTTTCACCGATGTACCCATTTGTTCTTTTGTCTTACACACGGTATTTACTTTCTTCCAAAACATCTTTTCATTCTCCCTAAAGTTCAATGATACTCTCTCACCCCAACTCTCATTTGCCCTCTTTTTACCCTCTTGCACCTCTCTCTTCACCTCCTGCCACTTTCTTTTATACATCTCCTAGTCATTTGCACTCCTTCCTTGCAAGTATCGTCCAAATGCCTCTCTTTCCTCTTTCACCAACAACCTTACTTCTTCATCCCACTACTCACTACCCTTTCTAGTCTACCCACCTCCCACCTTTCTCATGCCACATGCATCTTTTGCACAAGCCATCACTGCTTCACTAAATACATCCCATTCCTCACCTACTCCCCTCATGTCATTTGCTTTCATCTTTTGCCATTTTACACTCAATCTCTCCTGGTACTTCCTCACACAAGGCTCCTTTCCAAGCTCACTCTCACCACTCTCTTTACCCCAACATTCTCTCTTAATTCTTGAAAACCTCTACAAATCTTCACATTCGCCTCCACAAGATAATGATCAGACATCCCTCCAGCTGCCCCTCTAAGGACATTAACATCCAAAAGTCTCTCTTTTACATGCCTATCAATTAACACGTAATCCAACAAGGCCCAGTGACCATCTCTCTTGCTCACATACATATACTTATGTATATCTTTCTTTTTAAACTAGGTAATCCCAATCACCAGTCTTTTTTCAGCACACAAATCTACAAGCTCTTCACCATTTACATGTACAATGCTGATTATCCCATGTACACCAATTATACCCTCAACTGCCACCTTACTCACCTTCACATTTAAATCACCCATCACCAAAACCAAGTCTCTTGCATCAAAACTTGTAAGACACTCACTTAGCTGCTCTCAAAACACTTGCCTATCATGATCTTTCTTCTCATGACCAGGTGCATAAGCACCAACAATCACCTATCTCTCGCCATTCACTTTCAGTTTTACCCACAACAATCTAGAATTTACTTTCTTACACTCTATCACATACTCCCACATCTGCTTCAGGAGTAGTGCTACTCCTTCATTATCTCTTGTCCTCTCACCAACCCCTGACTTTATTCCCAAGACTTTCCCCAACCACTCTTCCCCTTTACCCTTGAGCTTTGTTTCAATCAGAGCCAGAACATCCAGCTTTCTTTCCTGAAACATATTACCTATCTCTCCTTTTTTCTCATCTTGGTTACATCCACACACATTCAGACACCCCAATCTGAGCCTCTGAGGAGAATGAGCACTCCTCGCTTGACTCCTTCTCAGTTTCCCATTTTAAAATTGATTGGTTTCTCGCGTTAGCAAGGTAGTGCCAGGAAACAGATGAAGAAAGAGCCATCAACTCTCTTACACATATATACACATGTATGTACATATCTATAATTGCTGTGCCAGCAAGGTAGCACCAGGAAACATATGGAGAAAGGCCACATCTGCTCACATCTATTCTCTAGATGTCATGTGTAATGCGTCGAAACCACAGACCTTTCCATGGTTTACCCCCAACGTTTCACACGTCCTGGTTCAGTCCACTGACAGCACAATGACCCCAGTAAACCACATCATTCCAATTCACTCTGTTTCATGCATGCCTTTCACTTCCACTTGTTCAGACCCCAATCACTAAAAATCCTGTTTGCTCCATCCCTCCACCTCCAATTGGGTCTCCTGCTTCTTGTTCCCTACAGTTCTGACAAATATATCATCTTTATCAACCTTTCCTCACTTATTCTCTCTAAATGTCCAAACTATTTTATCACAACTTCTGCTCTCTCAACCACAATCATTTTATTACCACACATTTCTCTTACCCTTTCGTTACTTAATCCAACCACATCACACCACATAGTATCCTTAAACATTTCATTTCCAACACATCCAACCTCCTCCACACAATCCTATCTATAGCCTACACCTTGCAACCATATAATATTGCAGGAAATAATATTCCTTCAAACATACCCACTTATGCTCTCTGAGATAATATTCTCTCTTTCCACACATTTTTCATCGCTCCCAAAATCTTTGCCTCCTCCCCAACCCTATGACTCACTTCTGCTTCCATGGTTCCATTCACTACCAAGTCCATTCCCAGATATCTAAAATACTTCACTTCTAATTTTTCTCCATTCAAACTTACATCCCAACTAACTTGTCCCTCAACCCTGCTGAACTTAATAACTTTGTTTTTATTCATATATACTCTCAAATTTCTTTCACACACTCTTCCAGACTTAGTCATCAACTTCTGCAGTTTCTCACTCAAATCAACCACCAGTGTTTATCATCAGCAAACAACAACTGATTCACTTCCTAGGCCCTCTCATCCCCAGCAGACTGCATACTTGTCCACATCTCCAAAACTCTTGCATTTACCTCCCTCACCACCCCATCCATAAACAAATTAAATATCCTTGGTGACATCATACACCCCTGCTCCAGACCAACCTTCACTGGGAATCATTCACTCTCCTCTCATCCTACTCGTATAAATGCCTCACAACTTTGATAAAAACTTTTTACTGCTTCTAGCAGCTTACATCCCGCACCATATATTCTTGAGACCTTCCATAAAGCATCTCTTTCAACCCTATCATATGCCTTCTTTAGATCCATAAATGCCACATATAAATCCATCTGTTTTTGAAAGTATTTCTCACACATATTCTGCAAAGTAAAGACCTGATCCACACATCTTCTACCACTTCTGAAACACACTGCTCCTCCCCAACCTAATGTTCTGTACATGTCTTCACCTTCTCAGTCAATATCCTGCCATACAATTTACCAGGTATATTCAACAAAATTGTGCCTCTGTACTTTGAACACTAACCTTTATCCTCTTTGCCTTTACATAATGGCACTGTACATGCATTCCGCCAATCATCAGGTACTTCACCATGATCCATACATTTAGTGTATACTTGTATGAACCATTCAATGATGCAGTCACCAAATTTCTTCATAAATTCAACTGCAGTAACTACTCATGCCACCCTGCCACACTTCATCCTCTGCATTGCTTTCACCACTTCTTTCTTCATCAATCCACTCTCCATGACCTTCTCACTTAGCATATCATACTAACCAAAACATGCTACATCTGCCAGTCTATCATCAAATACATTCAACAATCCCTTCAAAACACTATCTCCTGCTCACTCCATCACTACCTGTTATCACTTCCCCCTTTGCCCCTTTCACTGATGTTTCCATTTGTTCTCTTGTCTATCACACATCACTTATCTCCTTCTAAATCATCTTATTATTCTCCCTAAAGTTTATGACAATCTCTCACCGCAACTCTCATTTGCCCTCTTTTTCAATCCGTGCACCTTCCTCTTGACCTCCTGCCACTTTCTTTTATACAACTTCCTCTTGACCTCCCACCACTTTCTTTTATACATTTGCATTCCTTCCTTGTAAGTATCACCCAAACACCTCTCTTTTCTCTTTCACTAGCAACTTTACTTCTTTATCCAACCACTCACTAACCTTTTTAAACAGACCACCTCCCACATTTTACGTACTTCATGCATCTCGTGCACATTCCATTACTGCTTCCTCAAATACCTCCCATTCCTCACCCATTCCCCTCACTTTATTTGCTCTCACCTTTTGTCATTCTACCCTAAATCTCTGCTGGAATTTCTTAATGCAAGTCTCCTTTCCAAGCTTACTCTCACCATTCTCTTCTCCCTAACATTGTCAACTCTTTATCGATAATCTATTCTTCACCCTCGCCTCCACAAGATGGTGATTAAGACATCCCATTAGCTGCCCCTCTCAGCACATGTACATCCAAAAGTCTCTCTTTTGCATGCCTATCAATTAATATGTAATATAATTATGCCTGTTGACTATCTTTCCTACTCACATACATATACTTGTGTATATCTCTCTTTTTAAACCAGGTATCCCAAGTCACCAGTGTTTTTTCAGCACACAAATCCACAAGCTTTTCACCATTTCCATTCATAATAATGAATACCCCATGCAAACCAATCATACCTTCAACTGCCACTTTATTTACCTATGCATTTAAATCACCTACCACTAATACCCGGTTTTGTGCACAAAAACTGGTGACAGACTCACTCAGCTGTTTCCAAAGCACTTGCCTCTGGTAATCCTTCTTCTCATGGCCAGGTGCATACGCACCGATAATCACCCATCTCTTGCCATCCACTTTCAGTTTTATCCACATGAATCTAGAATTTACTTCCTTTCTCCCACAAATCAGGACTGCTTCAGGAATAGCACTACTCCTTCCTCAGCTCTTGTCCTGTCATTAACCCCTGACTTTACTTCAAAGACATTTCCAAACCATTCTTACCCTTTACACTCAAGCTTTGTTTCACTTAGAGCTAAAACATCCAGGTTTCCTTCCTTAAACTGACAACCTCTCTCTCCTCTCTTCTCATCTTGGTTACATCTGCATGCATTCAGACACCCTTTGAGGAGGATGAGCACTCCCTGCTCGACTCCTGTTTTCTCTTTTAGAAATTGAAACACAAGAAGGGGAGGATTTCCAACTCCCTGTTTCTGCCCCCTTTAGTCACCTACAATACACAGGGAATATGGAGGTAGAATTCTTTAAGCATGATTTCCTTCCTCCACTTACACACACATGGTTCTCTCCAATCACAACCTACACTCACACATCAAGTTGATATTACATATTCACATGTAAGCCTAACAGGTAGTCATCCTGAAAGTATCCTTCCATACTTGACATATTTCACTAGATTACTACTTTTTTTTTTAATGTGCCTCATTTCCATCTTTTGTCAACTCCAGAGCAAAGTATCATTAAAAACTGCTAATTCTGTGTGATCTCCATTTTCTATTTTGGATCTGTATTTTTCAAAATTTTCTTTTT
Organism: Panulirus ornatus; assembly: GCF_036320965.1. NCBI lineage: Eukaryota > Metazoa > Arthropoda > Malacostraca > Decapoda > Palinuridae > Panulirus > Panulirus ornatus. The sequence goes on along the minus strand of NC_092231.1, from coordinate 30,265,102 downwards.
GCAGTTTTTCGTATTTCACTAATCTTTTGTTTTGGTACCTTGGATCCCACATGTTGTCTTAATTGGTATGCCTGATCTTTTTTCCATTTTCCCTAAAGTTCTTTGCTTGTTCCTGCACTATACTTTTATTTGTCTCTTACCCTTTACAATTCAGCTGCATACAACACACTTACTTCTCATATTATCTAATCCTTCAAGTTCTTCTCATAAGATTTTAATCATGTGTGCTAACCATCTCATCACAAACTTATCTGTTACCAAATCTGCCATCACTCATTTCTGTTACATCTCTCTCTTCCTCAAAATCAAACTTTTCCTAGTATTTCTATACGGTAAGTACCATTTGACCAATGGAACCCTCTTCACAGCTGTTTCAAATGAAATAATTTTTCACATTACTGTACTTCATTGTAACAAGTATATATGAAATAGAACTGCAATATGATCTTAAGCATATTATGAACTGTATTCTAATTAGTATCCTAACAAATCAATGTAACTGTAAATTTTGCTTTAACTTGCCTCTTAGTACTGAAGAACAAATTCCACGCAACTCATCCTCTGTGTATTCTCGACCCTACAAGAGAAGAAAGTGCTTCAAACTTTTGTGCAACATTTACTTTACTAAAGCAGTCATCTTCAAGCAGACACATACAACACATCTATACAAATGCACGTTCTTAGGTGCATTTAGAAAAATTTCCTGTACCATCATGTCAATGAAAATCAGAAGAGCAGATGTTTTATTTACACATTGTAAATTGAAAATATCATATGGCAAAACTGGTATGTGATGCCTAGGTTTAACTATGTGTAGTCAATGAAGACACAAAAAAGGGTAACAGAGAAGAAACTCTGACTCAAAGAGACGAAATAATACTACCCACTGCTGATACAGTTCTTTGAGAGCATAAATTGGGATAGGAAGCTTCATAGCAAAGATAAAGAGCACTGTTATGGAACATTTTAAGAAATCTACAAAGGAGTAACTTTGGTTACAACTAAGGAGGATACATCTGAAAAGAAAAAAAGTGGTTTGGTAAAAGATGGCTGAAAAAAAAATACGAATGTACTTTGGAGGAGATATAAGAGGCACAGCCATCCAGTGTTTGAAAAGTAAAAAATAGCAAGGAATGAGTACGGCAAGATTAGAAAGGAAATGCAAAAAAATTTGAAAACAGTTTTGTAAACAAGACAAGAAAACACAAATCTTTTCCATGATTCCTTCTGCAGTAAGATCCTTGGCTAAAGAACAGCTCATCAAGCTTGGGGGGTTAATGACAAGACTAAGTGGGATGGTGAAGAAATATGTGAGCAGCTACATGATATGTTCATAAGTGTATTGACAGTGGTGGATACAATAACCCCAAAGCCAGTGAGAAGGGATAGAAGAAGAAGACCCAGAAAGCAGTGAACTGATACATCATTAGCAGTATAAGTAAAGCTTTTGACTGAAAAAGAAGGTACATGTTCGAGATGAATGTGCTGAGGGAGTGTGCAGCATTACATGACAAGCCACTTATGATTTTGTTCAGAATGTTCCTGAAAAAGGTAGTAAGGCTAATGGTGTGGAAAAAAGAAAATTTCAACTTATGCCTAAGAAAGAAAATCACGAAAATGTACTGGACTACAAACAAATTGTGTTGATGTGTGTGGTCTGTAACATACAAGAAAAGGTAGATGGTAATGGATGACAACCTGCAACAGAGAAACTACATGAGTGAGAGACAACACAGGTTTAAGGAAAGGAGATCATGCTTAACAAAACTTTAATACTTTTATGGGGTGTGTTTCAGGTTGGCAAAAGATGCAGACTCATCAGGACATCAAATAATCTCTTCAGTTTAAGTATGCTGTTCACATAAACCATGTCATTCTTCATACTGTTCCATTCATCCGCTACTCTTAATACTAAAAAATTATTTTGTTACATGCTTTTTAAATAGTTTCTTATCTAATTTCATGTAATTTAGCATCAGACAGAATGTGGTGCCAGAGGACTGTGTGAAAGTTATTATTGTTCCTTTATTCAAAGGAAAAGATGCTAAAGATGTATGTAGCAATTATAGGGGAATACATCTGTTAGGCACACCAGGAAAAGTGTATACATGAATATCAATTGATAGAGAATAAAGGAGAGATAGGTGGTATGTTTGAGGAAAGGAACCTGGATGTTTTGGCTTTGAGTGAAACAAAGCTCAAGGGTAAAGGGGAAGAGTGGTTTGGGAATGTCTTGGGAGTAAAGTCAGGGGTTGGTTAGAGAACAAGAGCAAAGGAAGGAGAAGCACTATTCCTGAAACAGGAGTGGTGGGAGTATGTGATAAAGTGTAAGAAAGTAAACTCTAGATTCATATGGGTAAAACTGAAAGTAGATGGAGAGAGATGGGTGATTATTGGTGCCTATGCACCTAGGCATAAGAAAGATCATGAGAGGAAAGTGTTTTGGGAGCAGCTGAGTAAGTGTGTTAGCAGTTTTGATGTACAAGACTGAGTTATAGTGATGGGTGACTTGATTGCAAAGGTGAGTAATGTGGCAGTTGAGGGAATAATTGGTGTATATGGGGTGTTCAGTGTTGTAAGTGGAAATGGTGAAGAGCTTGTAGATTTGTGTGCTGAAAAAGGACTGGTGATTGGGAATACCTGGTTTAAAATAGAGATATACATAAGTATACATATGTAAGTAGAGGAGATGGCCAGAGAGCGTTACTGGATTACGTGTTAATTGATAGGCGCGCGAAAGATAGACTTTTGGATTTAATGTGCTGAGAGGTGCAACTGGAGGGATGTCTGATCATTATCTTGTGTAGGCAAAGGTGAAGATTTGTAGAGGTTTTCAGAAAAGAAGAAAAAATGTTGGGGTGAAGAGAGTGGTGAGAGTAAGTGAGCTTGGAAAGGAGACTTGTGTGAGGAAGTACCAGGAGAGATTGAGTGCAGAACAGAAAAAGTAGAGAGCAAATGATGTAAGGGGAGTGGGGGAGGAATGGGATGTATTTAGGGAAGCAGTGATGGCTTGCATAAAAGATGCCTCTGGCATGAGAAAAGCAGGAGGTGAGCACATTAGAAAGGGTAGTGAGTGGTGGGATGAAGAAGTAATATTATTAGTGAAAGAGAAGAGAGAGGCATTTGGATGATTTTTGCAGGGAAATAGTGCAAATGACTGGGAAATGTATAAAATAAAGAGGAAAGAGGTCTAGACAATGGTGCAAGAGGTGAAAAAGAGGGCAAATGAGAGTTGGGGTGAGAGAGTATCATTAAATTTGGGGGATAATAAAAAGATGTTTTGGAAGTAATTAAATAAAGTGCATAAGACAAGAGAACAAATGGGAAAATCAGTGAAGGGGGCAAATGGGGAGGTTATAACAAGTAGTGGTGAAGTAAGGAGGTGGAGTGAGTATTTTGAAGGTTTTGAATGTGTTTGATGATAAGAGTGGCAGATATAGGGTGTTTTGGTTGAGGTTGTGTGTGAAGTGAGAGGGTCAGGGAGAATTTTTTGCTAAACAGAAGAGGTAGTGAAAGCTTTGGGGGAGATGAAACCAGCAAGCTGGTGGGTTTGGATGGTATTGCAGTGGAATTTATTAAAAAAAGGGGGTGACTGTGTTGTTCACTGGTTGGTGAGAATATTCAATGTATGTATGGTTCATGGTGAAGTGCCTGAGGATTGGCAGAATGCATGCATAGTGCCACTGTACAAATACAAAGGGGATAAAGGTGAGTGTTCAAATTACAGAGGTATAAGTTTGTTGAGTATTCCTGGGAAATTATATGGGAGGGTATTGAGTGAGAGGGTTTAGGAATGTGCAGAGCATCAGAATGGGAAGAGCAGGGTGGTTTCAGAAGTGGTAGAGGATGTGTGGAGCAGGTGTTTGCTTTGAAGAATGTATGTGAGAAACACTTAGAAAAACAGATGGATTTGCATATAGCATTTATGGAACTGGAGAAGGCATATGATAAAGTTGATAGAGATGCTCTGTGGAAGGTATCAAGAGTATATGGTGTGTAAGGTATGTTCCTAGAAGCAGTGAAAAGTTTTTATTGAGGTTGTAAAGCATGTGTACAAGTAGGAAGAGAGGAAAGTGATTGGTTCCCAGTGAATGTCGGTTTGCAGCAGGGGTGCATGATGTCTCCATGGTTGTTTAAATTGTTTATGGATGGGGTTGTTTGGGATGTGAATGCAAGGGCTTGGGAAGTGAGTCAGTTGTTCACTGATGATACAGCACTGGTGGCTGATTTGAATGAGAAACTGAGGAAGTTGGTGACTGAGTTTGGTAAAGTGTGTAAAAGAAGAGAGCTGAGAGTAAATGTGAATAAGATCAAGGTTATTAGGTTCAGTAGGGATGAAAGACAGGTAAACTGGGAGGTAAGTGAGTCAGTTGTTGTTCGCTGACGATTCGGCGCTGGTGGCTGATTTGGGTGAGAAACTGCAGAAGCTGGTGACTGAGTTTGGTAAAATGTGTGAAAGAAAAAAGCTGAGAGTGAATGTGAATAAGAGCAAGGTTATCAGGTACAGTAGGGTTGAGGGACAAGTCAATTGGGAGGTAAGTTTGAATTGAGAAAAACTGGAGGAAGTGAAGTGTTTTAGATATCTGGAAGTGGATTTGGCAGCGGATGGAACCATGGAAGCAGAAGTGAATCATATGGTGGGGAGGGGGGGGCAAAAGTTCTAGGAGCGTTGAGGAATGTGTGGAAGTCGAGAACATTTTTAATCTCGGAAAGCAAAAATGGGTATGTCTGAAGGAATAGTGGTTCCAACAATGATATATGGTTGCGAGGCGTGGGCTATAAACAGAGTTGTGCAGAGGAGGGTGGATGTGCAAGAAATGAGATGTTTGAGGACAATATGTGGTAAGAGGTGGTTTGATCGAGTAAGTAATGAAAGGGTAAGAGAGATGTGTAGTAATAAAAAGAGTGTGGCTGAGAGAGCAGAAGAGGGTGTCTTGAAATGGTTTGGTCACATGGAGAGAATGAGTGGGGAAATATTGACAAAGAAGATATATATGTCAGAGGTGGAGGGAATGAGGAGAAGTGGGAGACCAAATTGGAGGTGGAAAGATGGAGTGAAAAAGATTTTGAGTGATTGGGACCTGAACATGCGGGATGGTGAAAGGCATGCAAGGAATAGATTGAACTGGAACAATGTGCTATACTGGGGTCAATGTGTTGTCAATGGATTGAACCAGGGCATGTGAAACATCTGGGGTAAACCATGGAAAGTTTTGTGGGGCCTGGATGTGGAAAGGGAGCTGTGGTTTCGGTGCATTATACTTGACAGCAAGAGATTGAGTGTGAACGAATGTGGCCTTTGTTGTCTTTTCCTAGCACTACCTCGCACACCCAGGGGGAGATTGGTGCCATTTCATGTGTGGCAGGGTGGCGATGGAATGGATGAAGGCAGTAAGTATGAGTATGTACATGTATATATATGTATATGTCTGAGTATGTATATGTAGCACTACTCCTGAAACAGGAGTGGTGGGAGTATGTGATACAGTGTAAGAAAGTAAACTCTTGATTGATATGGGTAAAACTGAAAGTGGATGGAGAGAGATGGGTGATTATTGGTGCATATGCACCAGGGCATGAGAAGAAAGATCATGAGAGGCAAGTATTTTGGGAGCAGCTGAGTGAGTGTGTTAGTGGTTTTGAAGCACGAGATTGGGTTATAGTGATGAGTGATTTGAATGCAAAGGTGAGTAATGTGGCTGTTGAGGGAATAACTGGTGTACATGGGGTGTTCAGTGTCGTAAATGGAAATGGTGAAGAGCTTGTAGATTTGTGTGCTGAAAAAGGACTAGAGATTGGAAATACCTGGTTTAAAAAGAGAGTATACATATGTATGTAAGTAAGAATGATGGCCAGAGAGCGTTATTGGATTACCTGTTAATTGATAGGCATGCGAAAGAGAGACTTTTGGATGTTAATGTGCTGAGAGGTGCAACTGGAGGGATGTGTGATCATTATCTTCTGGAGGCGAAGGTGAAGATTTGTAGAGGTTTTCAGAAAAGAAAAGAGAATGTTGGGGTGAAGAGAGTGGTGAGAGTAAGTGAGCTTGGGAAGGACTGGCAATTAGAAATACCTGGTTTAAAAAGAGAGATATATATAAGTATACATATGTAAGTAGGAGAGATGGCCAGAGAGCGTTATTGGATTACGTGTTAATTGATAGGCATGCAAAAAAGGGACTTTTGGATGTTAATGTGCTGAGAGGTGCAACTGGAGGGATGTCTGATCATTATCTTCTGGAGGGGAAGGTGAAGATTTGTAGAGGTTTTCAGAAAAGAAAAGAGAATATTGGGGTGAAGAGAGTGGTGAGAGTATGTGAGCTTGGGAAGGATACTTGTGTGAGGAAGTACAAGGAGAGACTGAGTGCAGCTTGGAAAAAGCTGAGAGCAAAGGACGAAAGGGGAGTGGGGGAGGAATGGGATGTATTTAGGTAAGTAGTGATGGCTTGCGCACAAGATGCTTGTGGCATGAGAAGCGTGGGAGGTGGGCAGATTAGAAAGGGTAGCGAGTGGTGGGATGAAGAAGTAAGATTATTAGTGAAAGAGAAGAGAGAGGCATTTGGATGAGTTTTGCAAGGAAATTGTGCAAATAACTGGAAGATGTATAAGAGAAAGGGGCAGGTCAAGAGAAAGGTGAAAGAAGTGAAAAAGAGGGCAAATGAGAGTTGGGGTGAGAGAGTATCATTAAATTTTAGGGGAATAAGAAGATGTTTTGGAAGGAAGCAAATAAAGTGCATAAGACAAGAGAGCAAATGGGAACATTAGTGAAGGGGGCTAATGGGCAGGTGATAACAAGTAGTGGTGATGTGAGAAGGAGATGGAGTGAGTATTTTGATAGTTTGTTGAATGTGTTAGATGATAGAATGGCAGGTGTAGGGTGTTTTGGTCAAGATGGTATGCAAAGTGAGAGGGTTAGGGAGAATGATTTGGTAAACAGAGAAGAGGTAGTAAAAGCTTTGCGGAAGATGAAAGCTGGCCAGGCAGCGGGTTTGGATGGAATTGCAGTGGAATTTATTAAAAATGGGGGTGACAGTGTTGTTGACTGATAGGTAAGGACATTTAATGTGTGTATGACTCATGGTGAGGTGCCTGAGGATTGGCGGAATGCATGCATAGTGCCACTGTACAGAGGCAAAGGGGATAAAGGCGAGTGCTCAAATTACAGAGGTATAAGTTTGTTGAATATACCTGGGAAATTATATGGGAGGGTATTGATTGAGAGGGTGAGAGCATGTACAGAGCATCAGACTGGGGAAGAGCAGTGTGGTTTCAGAAGTGGTAGAGGATGTGTGGATCAGGTGTTTGCTTTGAAGAATGTATGTGAGAAATACTTAGAAAAGCAAATGGATTTGTACGCAGCATTTATGGATCTGGAGAAGGCATATGATAGAGTTGATAGAGATGCTCTGTGGAAGGTATTTATATTTATTGATTTATTTTTATTTTGCTTTGTCGCTGTCTCCCACGTTATCAAGGTAGCGCAAGGAAACAGACGAAAGAATGGCCCAACCCACCCACATACACATGTATATACATACACGTCCACACACACAAATATACATACCTATACATCTCAACGTATACCTATATATATACACACATACATATATACATATACATATATACACATGTACATAGTTCATACTGTCTGCCTTCATTCATTCCCATCGCCACCCCGTCACACATGAAATAACAAAACCCTCCCCCTTCATGTGCACGAGGTAGTGCTAGGAAAAGACAACTAAGGCCACATTCATTCACACTCAGTCTCTAGCTGTCATGTAATAATGCACTGAAACCACAGCTCCCTTTCCACATCCAGGCCCCACAGAACTTTCCATGGTTTACCCAAGACGCTTCACATGCCCTGATTCAATCCACTGACAGCATGTCAACCCCGATATACCACATTGTTCCAATTCACTCTATTCCTTGCACTCCTTTCACCCTCCTGCATGTTCAGGCCCCGATCACTCAAAATCTTTTTCACTCCATCTTTCCACCTTCAATTTGGTCTCCCACTTCTCCTCGTTCCCTCCACCTCTGACACATATATCCTCTTGGTCATAAATCTTTCCTCACTCATTCTCTCCACGTGACCAAACCATTTCAAAACACCCTCTTCTGCTCTCGCAATCACACTCTTTTTATTACCAAACATCTCTCTTACCCTATTATTACTTACTCGATCAAACCACCTCACACCACATATTGTTCTCAAACATCTCATTTCCAGCACATCCACCCTCCTCTTGAAAACTCTATCCATAGCCCATGGCTCACACCATATAACATTGTTGGAACCACTATTCCTTCAAACATATCCATTTTTCCTTTCCAAGATAATGTTCTCGACTTCCACACATTCTTCAACGCTCCTCGAACTTTCGCCCCCTCCCCCACCCTATGATTCACTTCCACTTACATGGTTCCATCCGCTGCCAAATCCACTCCCAGATATCTAAAACACTTCACTTCCTCCAGTTTTTCTCCATTCAAACTTACCTCCCAGTTGACTTGTCCCTCAACCCTACTGTACCTAATAACCTTGCTCTTATTCACATTTACTCTCAGCTTTCTTCTTTCACACACTTTATCAAACTCAGTCACCAGCTTCTGCAGTTTCTCACCCGAATCAGCCACCAGTGCTGTATCATCAGCGAACAACAACTGACTCACTTCCCAAGCTCTTTCATCCACAACAAACTGCATACTTGCCCCTCTTTCCAAAACTCTTGCATTCACCTCCCTAACATCCCCATCCGTAAACAAATTAAACAACCATGGAGACATCACACACCCCTGCCGCAAACCTACTTTCACCGAGAACCAATCACTTTCCTCTCTTCCTACACGCACACATGCCTTAGATCCTCGATAAAAACTTTTCAATGCTTCTAACAACTTGCTTCTCACACAATATATTCTTAATACCTTCCACAGAGCATCTCTATCAACTCTATCATATACCTTCTCCAGATCCATAAATGCTACAGACAAATCCATTTGCTTTTCGAAGTATTTCTCACATACATTCTTCAAAGCAAACACCTGATCCACACATCCTCTACCACTTCTGAAACCACACTGCTCTTCCCCAATCTGATGCTCTGTACATGCCTTCACCCTTTCAATCAATACCCTCCCATATAATTTCCCAGGAATACTCAACAAACTTATACTTCTGTAATTTGAGCACTCACTTTTATCCCCTTTTCCTTTGTACAATGGCACTATGCAAGCATTTCACCAATCCTCAGGCACCTCACCATGAGTCATACATAAATTAAATAACCTTACTAATCAGTCAACAATAGTCACCTCTTTTTTAATAAATTCCACTGCAATACCATCCAAACCTGCTACCTTGTTGGCTTTAATCTTCTGCAAAGCTTTTACTACCTCTTCTCTGCTTACCAAATCATTCTCCCTAACCCTCTCACTTTGCACACCACCTTGACCAAAACACCCTATATCTGCCACTCTATCATCAAACACATTCAACAAACCATCAAAATACTCACTCCATCTCCATCTCACATCATCACTATTTGTTATCACCTCCCCATTGGCCCCCTTCGCTGAAGTTCCCATTTGTTCCCTTGTCTTATGCACTTTATTTTCTTCCTTTCAAAACATCTTTTTATTCTCCCTAAAATTTAATGATACTCTCTCACTCCAACTCTCATTTGCCCTCTTTTTCACCTCTTGCACCTTTCTCCTGCCTCTTTCTTTTATACATCTCCCACTCATTTGCATTATTTCCCTGCAAAAATCATCCAAATGCCTCTCTCTTCTCTTTCACTAATAATCTTCATCCCACCACTCACTACCCTTTCTAATCTGCCCACCTCCCATGCTTTTCCTTCCACAAGCATCTTTTGCACAAGCCATCACTGCTTCCTTAAATATATCCCATTCCTCTCCCTTTCCCCTTATGTCCTTTGTTCTCACCTTTTTCCATTCTGTACTCAGTCTCTCCTGGTACTTCCTCACACAAGTCTCCTTCCCAAGCTCACTTACTCTCACCACTCTTTTCACCCTAACATTCTCTCTTCTATTCTGAAAACCTCTACAAATCTTCACCTTCGCCTCCACAAGCTAATGATCAGACATCCCTCCAGTTGCACCTCTCAGCACACTAACATCCAAAAGTCTCTCTTTCGTGCACCTATCAATTAACATGGAATCCAATAATGCTCTCTGGCCATCTCTCCTACTTACATATGTATACTTATGTATATCTCTCTTTTTAAACCAGGTATTCCCAATCACCAGTCCTTTTTCAGCACATAAATCTAAAAGCTCTTCACCATTTCCATTTACAACACTGAACACCCTAAGTACACCAATTATTCCCTCAACTGCCACATTACTCACCTTTGCATTCAAATCACCGATCACTATAACCCGGTCTCATGCATCAAAACTACTAACACACTCATTAAGCTGCTCCCAAAACTCTTGCCTCTCATGATCTTTCTTCTCATGCCTAGGTGCATATGCACCAAGAATCACCCATCTCTCTCCATCCACTTTCAGTTTTACCCATATCAATCTAGAGTTTACTTTCATACACTCTATCACATACTTCCACTACTCCTGTTTCAGGAGTAGTGCTACTCCTTCCCTTACCCTTGTCTTCTCACTAACCCCTGACTTTACTCCCAAGACATTCCCAAACCCCTCTTCCCATTTAACCTTGAGCTTTGTTTCACTCAGAGCCAAAACATCCAGGTTCCTCTCCTCAAACATACTACCTATCTCTCCCTTTTTCTCATCTTGGTTACATCCACATACATTTAGACACCTCAATCTGAGCCTTCGAGGAGGATGAGCACTCCTCGCGTGACTCCTCCTTCTGTTTCCCCTTTTAGAAAGTTAAAATACAAAGAGGGGACGGTTTCCAGCCCCCCGCTGCCATCCCCTTTAGTAGCCTTCTTCTGGTGTGGGAGGCAAGTTGTTAGAAGCAGTGAAATGTTTTTATCTAGGATGTAAGGCATGTGAACAAGTAGGAAGAGAGGAAAGTGACTGGTTTTCAGTGAATGTCGGTTTGCAGCAGGGGTGCGTGATGTCTCCATGGTTGTTTAATTTGTTTATGGATGGGGTTGTTTGGGAGGTGAATGCAAGAGTTTTGGAAAGACAGGCAAGTATGCAGTCTGTTGTGGATGAGAGAGCTTGGGAAGTGAGTCAGTTGTTGTTCGGTGATGATGCAGTGCTGGAGGCTGATTCTGGTGAGAAACTGCAGAAGCTGGTGACTGAGTTTGGTAAAGTGTGGGAAAGAAGAAAGCTGAGAGTAAATGTGAATAAGAGCAAGGTTATTAGGTACAGTAGGGTTGAGAGACAAGTCAACTGGGAGGTAAGTTTAAATGGAGAAAAACTGGAGGAAGTGAAATGTTTTAGATATCTGGAAGTGGATTTGGCAAGGGATGGAATCATGGTAGCGGAAGTGAGTCACAGGGTGGGGGAGGGGGCGAAGGTTCTGGGAGCGTTGAAAAATGTGTGGGAGGTGAGAACATTATCTCGGAAAGGAAAAATGGGTATGTTTGAAGGAATAGTGGTTCCAACAATGTTATATGGTTGCGAGGCATGGCCTATAGATAGAGTTGTGCGGAGGAGGGTGGATGTGTTGGAAATGATATGTTTGAGGACAATATGTGGTGTGAGGTGGTTTGATCGAGAAAGTAATGAAAGTGTAAGAGAGATGAGTGGTAATAAAAAGAGTGTGGTTCAGACAGCAGAAGAGGGTGTTTGAAAATGGTTTGGTCACATGGAAAGAATGAGTGTGGAAAGATTGACAAAGAGGCTATACGTGTCAGAGGTGGAGGGAATGAGAAGTGGGAGACCAAACTGGAGGTGGAAAGATGGAGTGAAAAAGATTTTGAGTGATTGGGGCCTGAACATCCAGGAGGGTGAAAGTCGTGCAAGGAATAGTGTGAATTGGAACGATGTGATATACTGGGGTCGACATGCTGTCAATGGATTGAACTAGGGCATGTGAAGAGTCTGGGGTAAACCATGGAAAGTTTTGTGGGGCCTCAATGTGGAAAGGGAGCTGTAGTTTTGGTGCATTATACATGACAGCTAGAGACTGAGCGTGAACGAGTGTCGCTTGTGTTGTCTTTTCCTAGCACTACCTTGGGCGCACGCAGGGGGGAGGGGTTTGTCATTTCATGTGTGGCATGGTGGCGATGGGAATGAATAAAGGCAGCAAGTATGAATTATGTACATGTTTATAAATATATATGACTGTGTATGTTATATATGTATACATTGAAATGTATGGGTATGTATATGTGCGTGTGTGGACGTGTATGTATATACATGTGTGTGTGGGTGGGTTGGGCCATTCCTTCATCTGTTTCCTTGCGCTACCTCGCTAACGCGGATGACAGCGACAAAGTATAATAATATGTATATATATGCTTCTATAAACAGATTGCACAATAAGTATGAAATAATGATATGCAGAAATGCACTGAAATAGTCTTTTCAGACGTAGATATATGGAAGAGAATTATTTCAAAATGAAAAAGAAATATGAAAACAGTAAGGATATAGAGATGCCATGATATGGCTGATAGTCCCAAGGGCTGAGAGGAATGATAAATTGTAAAGTCATCATAAACAAGGGAAACAAATATTATGGCCAAAAAAAGTGGCATAATAAGAAAAAATCTCTTCAAATTTTTTTACCTTCTCTCACTCATAACGTATAATCGTTTTAATCTGCTGTAATAAAAACAGTTAGAACATAAGGAAGCTAAGTTAGCTTATTTTCTTATATATTTTTCAACTGTGGTCTTCAACACAAAATTCTAGAGTTCCTCAGGAGTATTTCCTAAAATTTCTTGATCTTATTCTTTTTCAACATCCTCTACTGAAGTTACCATGTTTTAGTTGTGAGGTACAAGTTAGCAGGTGCTGTCAACAACTTACAGGTCTTCCGGGTGCCCCATCATTGCCAGGTGATCCACGTTGCCCAGGTGGTCCAGGTAGGCCAGATGGTCCAGCAGGTCCAGGTAAACCGTGGGGACCTCTCTTTCCTTCAGGTCCTCGGGTACCATCAGCACCACGCTCACCAGGCTGTCATAACCAAATCTAATGATATGTACTCTTCCACGGTCAGTATAAAAAATTTCTAATACAGCATCTAGTATATATGCTATTATCAATTCTAAATTTAAGAAAATAAAACAAGTAAGAAAAGAAACAAAAATTACTCACAAGACCTGGGGAGCCCATGGGACCCATGCTGCCTGGCAAGCCATACACCCGCTCACCGGCCACCTGTATTGCCTGAGCAGCAGATTCACCAGGTGGACCAGGCAGGCCCTGGGGGGCCAGGTGGACCAGGTTTTCCCACAAATCCAGGAAGACCAGCTGGTCCAGTTGGACCAAGAGGACCTGGTGGACCCTACAGCATTTACAGCTTGTTAATTAGTGTAGCTCACTGTATGGTAGTTCACAAACAGAATTAATATGAAACATCATTATCATCTGACTAAAGCTTTGTAATTTAAGATCAAATATTGTCCACATATTATCTTGCTGATGAAATTCCTTTATATTGATGAAGTGCCTTTATCAATGAAGAAATGCCTTCATTAATGATGAAATACCTCTATAATGACGATATCATTTCATCATTAAGTGTATCTAAGAAAAAACAGAAAACACAACTTAAGTTTATACAGATTCTCATGAAACTAAAAGTACTGCAACAGGGGCAGGTTCTAAAGACTGATTGCGAGATTGTCTTTTCCTTATGCAGAAGTAGGTTCTATAGATTGATTGTGAAATTGTCCTATATTTATGAGAGAAAATCTGTACAGTACATTCATTTATGAGAGAAAATATGTAAGGTACAGGGACCTCATGATTTATGCAGCAGTAGTTTCCATACACTGATTGTGAAATTGCCCTTTACTTATGAGAGAAAATCTGTAAGGTATAGTGATATAGGGACCTCATGATTTAAGTGCACCTGATTTACACCATTTTTAGAATAATGCACACAGTCCACTTCTCCCTCTTCTTTTAATTTGTGGGTTTATGCCTGGATTAGCACGATCCTCACAGGGCTGGCAGTATGGTAGAGTGGCATTGCCAGTGCCATGTGAGAATAGAATATCACAAGATCAGTAATTGTGTCCACTCCTACCTATCTGATAAAGGGACTCTGGCATAATAAAGATTATGTATCTGACTCATTCCCTGTCTCCAATTGCAACCTGAAATCTATTACCACATAATGATGATGCCATACTGCTGGCAGACATGCCATCCACTTCCTTACCTTCATTATCCTGACCTTTAACATCTTAATATCAATGAATCATAAAGTTGCAGTTTGTAAAATAAATTCCTATACCAATTTTGTACTTCATTAAATGTAGCTCACTGAGACAAAACATATACCATACACATGGTTCTGAAAGACCTGCCTACTTCCTTTGCTGATACAGGTACACCACCAAATTTCCAGCAACTGATGGTTCAGCACCTTCAGTCCGGGAAAAATTATGTGAGGGAATTTGAAATTACTGCAGCCACCAGACGAGTTTACTGAGCAGCCACAGATGGCGTTGTGTGTAGGGCGCACTTATTTACATTCTTTACACTGCACCTGTTGGTGGTGATACTGCAACTTTGTGAGATTCTTAGCTTATTTTGCTTAAATTTAACCCCAGCTATGGCTTCTAAGACATATGAGATTGTCAGTTGTGGTGTCAAACATAAACACCAGTCCATATCAATCCAAGATAAAGTAGAACTGTTGAAAAAAATGAACCATGGTGTTTCGGTGCATAAGCTGTGTGACATCTACAGTACTGGTTCATCAACTGTTTATGATATAATGGGAGAAAATATTGAAATTCTATGCAGACAGCGATTCCAAGAAGCAAGTGACGATTAGAAAAGCTATGAAAGATGGTAAGAGTACTGAGCATGATCGAGTGATGATGGAATGATTTCGACAGCGTCAAAGTGATGGAGTGGACGTGTCAGGTAGCATGATAATGGACCAGGCTAAGTTGCTCCATAAAGAACTTAAATTACAACATGAGCGTGACTAGAGTGAAGAATGGCTTCAAAGATTCAAGAAGCATCAAGGAATTTCCATGAATAAAGTGTGTAGAGAAAAGCAGTCTGCAAACCACAAAGGAGCTGCTGAGTATGTGGACGAATTTGCGAAACTCGTAGCTGACAAGCACCTCAGTCCTGAGCAGGGGTATAATGCAGAAGAAACTGCATTATTCTGGTGATGCACCTCAGTTCTGAGCAGGTGTATAATGCAGACAAAACTGAATTGTTCTGGCGATGCACATCGGAGATGTATAATTAGTGGGTTAGAGGTGTGTTGATGAATTATTATTACGTGACCACGGTTGGTCTGGCAAAATGGTTAATCCAGCAAGGCTTTGGAACCAAGAGTGCCAGAAAATCCATGGTGCACCTGTATCATCAATGTTACAATGTTACTAGAAAGAGCAGCAGCTGTTGCCAGACTCTAGCTGATGGTGTGGTGGGAATGGCAAGCATGAATTTCAAATTATACCATTTAGTACTTTACTTGTTTCCTGGAATTAGAATCTTCATCATAATCTATAGGATACAATTTACACTTTCTATCGTTGACCTATAATCCTTAACTAACCAAATTTTCCAGATTTTTTCCATTATAGATTTTTTCGTACCAGTCCACCATTTGCTGCTTTAGTGAGGAAGCACCAGAAACAAAGAAAAGGTCCCATTCATTCACATCCATTCCCCAGCTGTCATGTGCAATGGACCAAAACCACAGCCTCATCCACAACCAGGCCCCACAGACCTTTCCATGGCTTACTTGGCCACTTCACACACCCAGGTTTGCTTTACTGACAGCAGACTGCCTGCTGTATCCCTCATCACTCCCATTTACTCTATCCCATGAATGCCTTTCACCCTCCTACATATTCAGGCCCCAATCACTCAAAATTTCATTCACTCCATGCTTCCATATCAATTTTGATCTCCTTTTCCTTGTACTCTCCACTTCTGACACATGTCCTCATTCTCAACCTCTCCTTACTCATTCTCTCCATACATCCAAATAATTTCAGCACACCCTCCTCAGCTCTTTTGGCCACACTCTCCTTATGGCCACACTTTCCTCTTACCCTTTCATTAATTACTTGATCAAACCACCTCACACCAAATGTTGTCCTCAAACATTTCACTTCTAAGACATCCGCCCTCCTCTACACATTCTCATCTATAGCCCAAGCCTCATATCCATACAGCTTCTTTAGAACTACTATATCTTCAAAAATACCCATTTTTGCCCTTCCAGATAATGTCCTCTCTTTCCACACATTTCTCAACCTTTTCTTGAATGTATTCTTAAAAGCAAAATTACATCTTCTTGCATTAACGTGTTCAATTTCCAGATTTCACTTTTCAAGAATTCACCACTTCATTTAACAACTTACTTTTACAAATGCTGTGATTCATAACTTTCATTACAAATTTAAATAAAATGACAATCTCCTTTTAGGAATCATCACAATAACATGACATTCTCCTTTTAGTAATCACACCTGTGCAGCTTTTTAAATGAGATCTAATTTACTGACAGGTAAAACGAAATCATTAGAAACAACAGTATCAAACCCAGCAAATGGAAAAACAAGAGATCCAAGAAAGCTTCAATGAGGAGGAGCACACACTCACAATTGGTCCAGGTAGACCACGAGGTCCAACTGGTCCCTGTATCCCTTGAGCTCCCTTGCTGCCATCTCTGCCAGAACGTCCAGGAGGACCTTGAGGGCCAGCTGGACCTTTAGGGCCAACTCCACCCATTGGACCTGATGTACCTCTTTCACCTCGCTTGCCAGGCTCTCCCTGCAATAGAATGATGTTTAAGGAAACAACTCCTTTTGAGAAGTGAATATATCAGAATGTAGAACTGATATTACTTGTTACATTACCAACTTACCTTAAGACCTGGTATGCCAGAATGTCCCTTAGGTCCAATAATTCCTATCTGTCCTGGGTTGCCTGGTGGTCCTTGAAGACCAGGAGGCCCACTAGGTCCTGGTGGTCCCTCCTCACCTCTTTCTCCTTGTACACCCTGGGGTCCCTGTGGTCCGGGTTGGCCTGGTGCTGCCGGCTCTCCAGGGAAGCCTGCCTCACCACGGGAACCTGCCACACCCTTTGGACCCTCAGGACCAGGGGGACCCATTGGGCCTTGAGGACCCTGTTACAAAATGGAGAAAATATTAGTATTGGGAATACTGATGTTCTTAGACTAACTAATCTATGCAGGTTAGATAGTTCTATTGTGCAGTAGAATCATCTGCGCAAAATCTGCTTCAAACATCTTGAACAGTTCACATCTTTGTTTAGAGCTACACATAATGGCCATTTTACTGATTAACTCCCCCACTAGTCCTGCTATCCTCATCTAAACTTTCCCTTGTAACTGCATCCCCTTATTTCAAACATACTCTGACAGTGAAACGGTATCTATAGATCAGTTGTGGATATTGAAAAATAAACTACAAATTACTGAACTTCCAAGCAAAAACTACAAGCACACTGAGTGCCTTAAATAGGAACTATACCAGAAAAAACTTCAGAGACATCCACATAAGGTCCCACAGAAACAGATTTTAGCCATTTCAAACTTCTAGAACGTCAAAATGTGATTCTCTTTACATACTCACAAAAATACAAATTAAGATGTTACAAACGTGTGTTCATTAAAAACTTAGAAATTTGTCAGAGCGAATGATAAATCTCCTATTAAAGTTTCTCTTTGCTCAAGTATTCCTCACTGATTTCACCATCGGTAATATACCTATTATCCAAATTCTTCACCACCATAAAGAGCATCTCACTGTCACCTACACCATTCTTACTGTATCCTTATTGAATATTTGAACTATAAAAATGATCAGAGTGAGTATTCTTAGTGATATTTTTCCCCTTATGTATTGTATGAATAAACCATGAGTTACTTTTGCCAAAAGTATTTGTAGTATTCATTATCTGAAGTTATCTGTTACTGAAGCAACCAGAACACTTCTCTATACCTCCCCTCCCTTTTCTTGCTTTTAAGTATCCTTTTGGAAATATAGTACCAGATGTGTCTCCCTCCTTGACACATCTGCTCTCAAGAAGTCCAAGTGTAACTGGTCTTGTTTCCTCCTTTACAGTTTCTAGAAACCATTTTTAGTCATTTTCTACCAATCCACCTGCATTTGTTTATAATGTTCAACTTTACATTTTCTTTCCTAAATTAATATTCCAGTTTTCATACTATTACAGTTCATGGCGTCTCCATATTCGATATTCCATTTTGTTTCCCTTTAGATACTTCCTTGTCCCCTCTCCCATTTTTGTTTTTAAATCTTAATGACTTTTTGAAGAATACAAGTTTGCACTGTCTGGGTGTTAGTGGATTTTGAAAGTTACCTTTTCAGATCCTTCCTTATTACAGCTGCATTGTTCTGCTCTTGTTGTTCACTCAGATCTTACCTTTCACGAGCACAGCTTCTGGTAGCTCTTGTCTTCTCTCTCCATCTTTTGCTGCCACTTCTTTCCAAAATGGATGTCACTCATTTAGTCAAGCTAATTTACTAGTTTTTGACCCATTACTCTTTCATTGTGCTGGTAATTATCTCCTGCAGAAAGGATGCAAAATGATTTTGCTTAACTTTCCTTTCCTTTACATTTTTTTTCTTATTGAATTTTCTTATTGAAAAGATTCAACTTACCTTTGGCAGCTTAGATGTAAAATGATCAGTGACGTCAGGTGTGTAGTGGGGATGCAGTGCTTGGGAATATAATGAAGATAAGTGTTGTAATGATGTGTGTTTGGTGATATTTTCCTCTACAGTGAAAATGATGTTGACTGATAATGCAGGAGATTCAAAGCATTCGTTTGAGAATGATGGTGTTCATAGTTTTCCTCTGAAATTCCTCTGTTTATGATCTATTACCTCCAAACTTACAATATTCAGTTTCTGTGATGTCTTTATGGTCAGTCTATTTTTGTGCACTGTTCTCAAGTCATGAGAAAGAAAACGGTCTTTTCAGTGGTTGCAAGGAGAGATCGATAATATCAGTTCTCCAGCCATATTTGTTTTTTACGAAAAGTATATCTTTCCTATTTAATTTCACACAGAACAATTTCTTTGGATCATTTAGTCTTTTTTTTTTTTGCATTGCCAATTTTGCTAGAGTAAGGCTCGCTTTCTGGGATGAACGATTAAAACTGGGGAATACACTGAGGGGTTTCTCTTCTCAGTTAACCTAACAAGGACTTCATTATTGAAGCGTTTTTTGCCCAACAGTACCCACTTGTTTAACTACTATGGGTATCACTCCCACTCTCTGGCAAAACAAGTTACTCTTCCCATTATTTACAGTCTGAATGGGCTATCCTCCAGTGTTTCTTGAAATTTATGGGTCTTACATTAAGAGGGCTAATTCTTCTTCTCCTTTGCCTTCTCTTTCCCTCCTTACTATCATGTACCCTTCCAGGCTGTGCATGCAATGATTCCATGACTAATCATAACAGGTACACTTTCCCTAATAAGATCCTTGAATTCCAGCTTTTTTTTCACTAACCACTGATCCATCAACATTTGAAAATATTACTTTCTCTCATGTGTGTGTGTGTGTGTGTGTGTGTGTGTGTGTGTGTGTGTGTGTGTGTGTGTGTGTGTGTGTGGGTATGGGTATGTGTGTGTGTGTGTGTGTGTGTGTGTGTGTGTGTTTGGCCATACATACTGGCTTTTATTACCAACTCAATGCACCCACCTCCTTAAAATATTTCACCCCCTTTTTTATGAATTTTTTGTGACTACATATGTGTAAGAAGTAGTGTCTGCTGTGCAGGTATTGGTGTCCCTTCATAAGTCAAGTATCTTACCATCTGACAGTCAACTAAATGAAAAGTAGTCTGTTTAACTTTACGACTGAACCTTTGGACAATGTCAAAGGGTGCAAGCCAAATGATAGTTAGGGATGAACAAATAAGTTATGAATCAACGTCTAATTACACAAATAGGTCAACAATTATCACTGCTCTGTACTGCACAGGACATAGCGGTGCAAAAATGATGCTCAGCATTCATAGCCCAAGAGGGATGTTGAGGTTTTAATGATTTTAGCATATACACATACTTGCTAGCTTGGGTTGATGGCATCTTGTCTTCTGGTTTTTGCAAAAATACTTTTCTGATACAGAAACAACTGAAGTGTTCTTACCGGTAAGCCAGCAACACCAGGCTTGCCAATAAGACCAGTGATGCCTGGCAGCCCTGGTTCGCCCTTGGCACCAGTCCCACCAAGAGCTCCATTCCTTCCTGGTTCTCCCTTACTACCATCAGCACCAGCAGGGCCTGGGGGTCCTCGATCACCTGCATGCAAGTGTATCAATAGTTTTTTTTATTTAGTTTAATAAAAAATAATTTTCTTTTTTAGCCACATACCTAATTTTGTATATATATATGAAAGAAAAGTATTTCGACATAAAGATCACAGCTTGTGTACTACTTCCTAATCAAACATCCATTTCATAAAAATCTAATCTTTCCTCCCAACCTATTTTCTATCTGCATTAGTATCATTAAAACATTCTACCATTCCTACTTTCTACAACTCTTTCTACAATTCTGTATGTATTCCATATTTTCTCGTTCTATAATAGTTCTAGTCAATCTTGATACTCGAGAATTTTTACTTCTGAGCTGTAAGAAGTTCACTAGCTAGGTTCTGTTAGTATACATAATCATAGTGCACAATTCTGTAATGCAGGCAAGAGCACCTCTTCCACCATACACTGAGATTTCTAAAAAAGATATTAACATTACTAAAAGATCTTGACCCATACAAGGTTCATGGTTCTGATGAAAGTTCACCATATGTGCTGAAGCTTTGTCCAGTTACACTAGACAGGCCTCTTGAAACAGCATTCAACACATCTCTGGGGAAAGGCATAGTATCAAGGGAGTGGAAAATGGCAAATATACCCATCTATAAGAAAAGAGAATGGTAAGAGGTGTTGAACTAAAGACCAGTCTCCTTAACAATCAAAAAGCATATGGATGACAGGAGGAATTATGCAAGAGAGAGACAAGATAGTTTTAGGAAAAGGGTCATGTGTAATGAACCTCTTAGACTTTACAGTTTGAGTTTTGTCTTTAAAAAAAGGGAAGGCTAGGTAGATTGTTTATATCTTGACTGAAAGGAAGCATTTGACACAGTACTGCATGGAAGGCTGATTAAGAAGCTGGAATATCAAGTGGGAATAAGGGGAAGTTTCTATCAATGGACACAAGATTATATGAGTGGATGGGAACAAAGTACTTGTCAGAGGAGCCCTCTCTAAATGGGTGGAAGTCACCAACAGAGTGCCACAGAGTTCTGTGTTTTGACCTTTACTCTTCTTGATGTCTGTAAATGACTTGCATGAGGGTATGGACTCTTCCCTGAATATGTTTGCACATGATGCAACAGTGAAGAGGGAAGTAAAAAAGTGAGGAGGATTGCATCAGCTTATAAGGGGACCAGAAAAGACCAGAACAGACTCCAAAACTGGTCTAATAAATAATCAACAGAATTCAACTCAAAGTAATGATGATGTAACAAAGTGAAAAATGGGCTTAGTATGACTTTTATCTGGAAAGAGATAATCCTCAGGATTCTGAGTGTAAGAAAGACTTGGGAGATGACATCATCCCTAACCTATTACCATAGTACCATATTAGGAAATAAATACACGAGGCAAGCTGTCTGCTGGCGAATGTCAGAATGGATTTCAAATATGTGGATATGAAAATAATTAGCAAACTGTTCACATCCTTCATAAGGCCAAAACTAGAATATGCTTCTTATGTCTGGTCACTGCACCTAAAGAAGCACAATGAGGTAACACAGAAGGTACACAGGATGGCTAATAAAGATGGTACCATAAAACAAACAGCTTACATGAAAGATTAAAGCCTTTAAATCTGCCCATCTTGGAAAACAGAAGAGTGAGGGGTGATCTAATCATAATCATAACCTTTAAGTTTTTGACAGTAATGAACTGGACAGTGAACAGTTCTTTGTGAGATGTAGGGATAGCACAATCATAGGACATAATATCAAGTAAAGAATTTGTAGAAAATATAGAGAATGATGGATGAATGGATAAGAATAACTGAGGACATGGTTAATGCAGACACCATACATAAATCTAAGTTGTGATAGTAGAGAATGTTTAAGAGAAGGCCCTATAAGTGCAAAACTCCGTCCCCATACATAAGTGCATTTGGGACCATCCCTTCTACAATACATTCATGCAGGTGGAACCACCCCTTCAACAATAAAATACTGCAGGTGGAACCATCCCTTCAACAATAAAATACTGCAGGTGGAACCATCTCTTCCACCTTCAGGATCATTCTTCTGCCCTTCACTAGTTTCCTCTTATTATCAGCAATATGCATACCCTTTATCTACTACATATGTAGTTAATATGCTTCCTTCCTGCCCCAGGAGTCCCCTCTGAGGTTTCTGTAGCACCCAGGAGGCTGGCCACATCCACAGGTCATTACCACAGGTTATTAAATGTGAAGTTGTGTGTGTGTGTCTATGTGCAGAAAGGGCAGGGTAATCAAGTAGTAAGTGCTTACTGTCTTCTTTATGGATGTTGCATCGTGGGCCTGCAGGGTCTTAGGATATGTTAAAATGCCATTTGTAATGCTGTAGAGATGGGTGATGTACTGAGTATCTGTGAGAGAATATGACAGTTTGTTTGGGAAGTATAGTTTCTGATGGATGTATGTTTGGTGGGTTAGAGTTTAAAACTGAATTGGGAGGTCGGTTGTTCGGTGCTTGTCGGATTATTTCAGTGTTGTCAATGTTATATTTACTGGGGGTGGTGGGATCTGAAAGTAGATGTTACTGAAGTGTAAGGCAGGGATAAGCTTTTTATTTCTACTTGGGGGTTAGTGGTTGGTTATAATACAGTTTGCGTAGGAGGGCTTTAGCACTGATGTATAGAACTGAGTGGCAAGCACGTTGAGGTGGGTCTGTATTAGGAGGATCGTTGTTTCATTGTGAAAGCACTGAGTGTCTCTGGTTGCTAGGCAGTCAATGATTGTTCTGGGTGTATTTTTTGTGTGGTTTGCAGCTTTATCATATTTACTTCTAAAAGGATGGGAGATCAGGCAGATGAATCACAGTTTAAAGTGGAGCAGATGAATTGTTTTTATAAGATGTTAAGGGATTTTTTTTGTCCACATCTGGTGCCACTTAAGTAATCTGAGGGCATTTAGTATGTGTGTTGCTTATGTTATTGGTGTGGGAAGTCAGTCATGTGTTTGTAACCCATGTGTTTACGTGAGATGAGCTTACATTAGAAAGACAGATGTGATTGGCCTCGTGTGTCTGTCTGTGAGAGAGAGAGAGAGAGAGAGAGAGAGAGAGAGAGAGAGAGAGAGAGAGAGAGAGAGAGAGAGAGAGAGAGAGAGACAGAGAGAGAGAGAGAGAGAGAGAGAGAGAGAGAGAGAGAGAGAGAGAGAGAGAGAGAGAGAGAGAGAGAGAGAGAGAGAGTTTTAACTCAACAGGAAAATGTAATTCTGCTCAGCAGTATTTCAAAGCTATCACCAACTACCTGCTGCTGCACATTAGCCCTTTAGTGTTCCCATTACCATTGTCAATAATACAGTTTATTTCTGGCATTTTTCTCAGAGTATACCTCAATTTGTAAAATATTTGTCTAAACGACTTTTGAAGGTATTTATAGTCTTGGCATTCACTATGTCTGGTGGTAACTTATCCTAGTGCTCAACACACCTATAGGAAAAGAAGCTTTTTCCCCACATCCGTACTACATCTTTCAGCTTTGAGTTTTATTCCACTTGTCCTGGTTGGTGTTTGTTCAATGGGAGAAACTGTCCATTCAACGTACGTGACTGGATGGTGTGAGCTGGATTTGTGTCTGTTTGGGATTAGAAAAATAAATGAAGACATCTGTGGAGAAGCAGACATTCTGTTTTGTGTAAGCCACTGCTCCAACTGTGTAATGTAGCGCTACATGTTTGACATTGCTACTGTGGTGTCAGGGTGTTGTGATGTGATTGTGAGGTCATCCGTATACAAAAGGACCTTCATGTTCAGGTTTGTCTGAGGTAATGGCAAGTTGTGTACGACGAGACTGAAGAGAACAGGAGAAAGAACTGCTTCTTGGGAATTCCACTGTAGAGTTTTTGTGACTGGCATAGCGACCTGTTATGAAAATTGCCAACCACTAAAATTTTGTCTTTGTTAAGGAAAGTGGTTTTAAGTATTCTTTTGTGTGCAGATGTGCAATGAAAAGTACAACTGAATTCAAACAACTTGATTGTCCTACCAGGTCCTAATGAGGCTGTTTATTATGGTGGAAGAGAAGAGAAAATCACTTATAAATGTAGTAGGAGTAGAAAGACTTACAGATTTTTCAAAGAAGAAGACCTGTAAACTTATTGTATAGCTAGGGAGGTGCAACAAATGTCAGTAATGGATTTGAAACAAAATATTTATCAAGTCTATGCTTAAACGTATTTATGGCACTGCTCTCAACCATTCTAACTAGTAAATTGATCCATATGTTAACAATTCTGTTGAAGAAAAAGTTCTTTGCCTCATTTGAAGAAAAACATTTGCCCAAGAGTATCAAACAAATCTATTCTTAAGCAGTTCATGAGATCAAAGTTATTGAAACCGTTCATGATTTGAATACTTTTATTAGATCACCTCTTAACATTCTCTTTTCTAAGCAAAATAAATTCAGTTCTTTTATTCATCTCTCATAGGATTCGTTTCTCAGGTCAGATATCATCTTGGAAGCTCTCCTATGTACTATATCCATTCTGTACAAATCTTTTCTCAAAAAGGGTAACCAAAACTGGATTCAGTAATCCAGATAGGGACACATCAGTAAGTTGTAGAGTAAGAAATATTTCCTGAGACTTAAATTTGGAAAACCTTTCTATGAATCCAAGAATTTTGTTCACATTTTTTACTGCTTTTTGTGCAGTTTACTTGGCTTTATCACCAGAGATTATCATACCCAAGTCCTTTTCCTCATTTACCTTTTGTAGCTCAAAAGAATTCATATTATAGCTTGCCTATTCATTCTAATACTGACATGTAAACTTTGCATTTATCAGTATTAAAATTCATTTGCCACTTTTTTTTTTATGTTGAAGGCTCCAGTCATGGACAAAATTCCACATCAAAACTGGGCCATAATCAAAATAGAATTATGAATAGTGAAAAAGAAAAGACAAGGGAAAGTATTTATGAATTTGGGAGGAAGTGAAAAAAAACCTGTCTTTTGAAATGTGCTAGGTCATAGTCAGTGGGAAAGACAAGTGAATGTAAAGAGTTCCAAAGCTTCAACGAGCAGGGAAAGAAGCAGGTATCAAAATGGCCCACCCTCGAGTTGCTGATGACCACAAAATAATCATGTGATGCAGCAGCATGCCAAGTGTTGCATGACCTAGCTAGTAGCTGGGGCACACAAGGAACCAGCTATTGGGAGCAAAAACCAAAGGAAGACCTTTAGAAGAGGGAAAGTGAACCAAAATTGGAGCCTAGGGCAAAGGGGTCAAGTTTGAAAGTTAGCCTGGAACAATTCATTTATCAGTTTGCTTTCTACTCAACTCTGGCAAGTAAGCATACAGAGTTAGAACCACCCCAAATGTGAGAGTAGTACTCCATACAAGGACAAACAAATCCCTTGAATAAATAGAGCAACTGTTCAGAGAAGTTTCAACATCAAAATAGGACATCCACTTTCTTAAGAAGTAGATTCAGCTATTCCTGTAATGTGGTATTTCCAACAAAGAGTGGATGTCATAGTACTACCAAATATCTTCATCGAGTCAAGAGGTGGAATTACAAAACCGTCAAAGGAGAGACGAGAGTTGTGAGGAGTTTTTGATAGAAAAATGGGTAGATCTTGGGTCTTGGAGGCATTAAACTTAAAAAGAATATGTGTACCCCACTGAGATATCCTGAACAAGTCTGAATTTATTGAGGAAGCTGTGTCACGACGAGATGCAGATCAAGTGAGAGAAGAGGAAACAGAATTGAAGAATGTGGATGAATGCAGTGCTGAGTCGTCAGTGTGGGAGTGCATAGGATTATTTGTGGAGGAGAGGAAATTGTTGAGAAAAAAGGAGAAAAAGTGTAGGGGATAGGACAAAACCTTGAGGGACACTACTGTTGATGGAGAAAAGGGGGAAGCTGACTGGAGAGGAAGCCAGATATGAAGGAGCAAAGTGAGAGAGGGAAGCCAAAAGGAAGGAGCAAAGTGAGAGAGGGAAGCCAAAAGAAAGGAGCTTAAAGATGAGACCCCAATGCCACACCCAGTCAAAAGCCATACATACGTCAAGGGCAACTACACTTGACTACCCAAAATCTTTCAGGAATGATGACCAGACATTAGTAAGATAGGAAATAATATCACCGGTGGATCTCGCCTTACGGTGATCAGAGAGAAGACTAATTTTCGAGGTGTTTAAGGATATGGGAAGTGAGGAAGGATTCAAAGACTTTGGAAATGGTAGAAGTCAAAGCAATAGGATGATGGTTAGAGGAGTCACTGTTCTTAGTGATGGGAACTATTAATGCATGCTCCCAAGGAGAGGGAAAAGTTTTGTTTTTTAAACAGAAATGTAACAGATGAGCAAGCACAGGTGCAAGTTCAGAGGCACACTTTCAGTACACAGGAATGATGCCATCAGGACCATAAGCCTTGCTTATGTCCAGAGAAAGAAGCACTTTTTGGACAGTCCAAAAAGAGATTAAAGGTAGAGGCATAGGATTACTAAGAGGAGCACCAGTGGGTGAAAGAATGTTAGAGTCATCTGAGGTGGAGCTTAAGGAGAAATGGGAATCAAAGAGAGCTGCTATGTCTATGGCAGAGATAGTTATAGTACCATTAGAACAGAGAAATGAGGGAAAGGTAGAGGAAGAGAAGTTGTTAAAGAAGCCCTTAGCTAACAACCAGAAACACCCATCAGTGGATGACGAGGAGAGGTTATCACACTTCCTTTGACTGGAGGAATGCTTTGTCTCATGGATAACTTGCTTGCAATGATTACAAGATGAATGGGAGAGAGAGAAAGGGGAGTTTTTCCAAGCCCAATATGCCTGATCCCATGACTGGATGGCCTCAGAACAAGAATGGTTGAACCATGGATTGGATGAAGAAGATCATCTTGGATGAAGCAGGGATAAATGCTTCCACTCCCGCAAGAATAACTCCTGATGTGTGTTTGATGGAGACTGAAGCATTACCACATAAGAGACAGTAATCTACCCAAGGAAAATAAGAAAAGAGGTTATTATTATTACTAGTATCATTATTCATTATTTTTTTTATCATACTTAACCACTGTTTCCCGCGCCAGTGAGGTAATGCAAGGAAACAGACGAAGAATGGCCCAACCACCCACATATGTATATATATATATATATATATATATATATATATATATATATATATATTTTTTTTTTTTTGTCGCTGTCTCCCGCGTTTGCGAGGTAGCACAAGGAAACAGACGAAAGAAATGGCCCAACCCACCCCCATACACATGTATATACATACGTCCACACACGCAAATATACATACCTACACAGCTTTCCATGGTTTACCCCAGACGCTTCACATGCCCTGATTCAATCCACTGACAGCACGTCAACCCCGGTATACCACATCGATCCAATTCATTCTATTCCTTGCCCTCCTTTCACCCTCCTGCATGTTCAGGCCCCGATCACACAAAATCTTTTTCACTCCATCTTTCCACCTCCAATTTGGTCTCCCACTTCTCCTCGTTCCCTCCACCTCCGACACATATATCCTCTTGGTCAATCTTTCCTCACTCATTCTCTCCATGTGCCCAAACCATTTCAAAACACCCTCTTCTGCTCTCTCAACCACGCTCTTTTTATTTTCACACATCTCTCTTAACCTTACGTTACTTACTCGATCAAACCACCTCACACCACACATTGTCCTCAAACATCTCATTTCCAGCACATCCATCCTCCTGCGCACAACTCTATCCAAAGCCCACGCCTCGCAACCATACAACATTGTTGGAACCACTATTCCCTCAAACATACCCATTTTTGCTTTCCGAGATAATGTTCTCGACTTCCACACATTCTTCAAGGCTCCCAGGATTTTTGCCCCCTCCCCCACCCTATGATCCACTTCCGCTTCCATGGTTCCATCTGCTGCCAGATCCACTCCCAGATATATATATATATATATATATATATATATATATATATATATATATATATATATATATATATATATATATAAATATATATATATATAAGTATATATATATATATATATATATATATATATATATATATATATATATATATATATATATATATATATATATATATATATAAACACCCATACACGCACATATACATACATATACATTTCAACATATACTTACATATACATACACAGACATATACACACGTATACATGTACATATTCATGCTTGCTGCCTTCATCCATTCCCGTCGCCACCCTGCCACAAAAGAAATGGATAACTTGCTCGCAATGATTACAGACAGTGACAAAAGATGAATGGGAGAGAGAGAGAAAGGGGAGTTTTTCCAAGCCCAATATGCCTGATCCCATGACTGGATGGCCTCAGAACAAGAATGGTTGAACCATGGATTGGATGAAGAAGGTCATCTTGGATGAAGCAGGGATAAATGCTTCCACTCCTGCAAGAATAACCTCTTATGTGTGTTTGACATTGATAGAAGCATTACCACATAAGAGACAGTAATATACCCAAGGAAAATAAGAAAAGTTATTATTATTACGAGTATCATTATTATTTTTTTATCATACTTAACCAGTTTCCCACGTCAGTGAGGTAATGCAAGGAAACTGACGAAGAATGGCCCAACCACCCACATACACACACACACACACACATATATATATATATATATATATATATATATATATATATATACATAAACACCCATACATGCACATATACATTTCAATGTATACTTACATATACATACACAGACATATACACACATATACATGTACGTATTCATACTTGCTGCCTTCATCCATTCCCATCACCACTCTGCCACAAAAGAAATACCCCCCCAAGCAAGGCAGCACCAGGAACTGACAAAAAAGGCCACATTCATTCACACTGTCTCTAGCTGTCATGTGTAATGCACCGAAACCACAGCTCCCTTTCCACATCCAGGCCCAACACACATTTCCATGGTTTACCCTAGATGCTTCACATGCCCTGGTTCAATCCACTGACAGCATGTCCACCCCAGTATACCACATCGTTCCAATTCACACTACTCCTTGCATGCCTTTCACTCTCCTGTATGTTCAGGTCCCAATCGCTCAAAATCATTTTCACTCCATCCTTTCACCTCCAATTTGGTCTCCCGCTTCTCCTTGTTCCCTCCACCTCTGACACATATATCCTCGTTATCAGTATTTCCTCACTCCTCTCCATGTGTCCAAACCATTTTGACACACCCTCTTCTGCTCTCTCATTCAAACTTACCTCCCAATTATCTTGTCCCTTAACCCTACTGAATCTAATAACCTTGTCCTTATTTACATTTACTCTCAACTTTCTTCTTTCAAACACTTTACCAAACTCAGTCACCAACCTCTGCAGTTTCTCACCTGAATCAGCCACCAGCGCTGTATCATCAGCAAACAACAACTGACTCACTTCCCAAACCCTCTCATCCACAACAGACTGCATACTTGTCTCTCTCCCTCCAAAACTCTTGCATTCACCTTCCTAACAACCCCATCCATAAAACAAATCAAACAACCATGGAGACATCATGCACCCCTGCTGAAAACTGACATTCACTGGGAACCAGTCACTTTCCTCTCTTCCTACTACACGTAACTTACATCCTTGGTAAGAACTTTTCACTACTTCTAGCAACTTACCTCCCAGACCATATACTCTTAAGATCTTCCACAAAGCACCCCTATCAACCCTATTATATGCCTTCTCCAGATCCATAAATGCTACATACAAATCCATCTGTTTTTCTAAGTATTTCTCACATACATTCTTCAAAGCAAACACCTGATCCACACATCCTCTACCACTTCTGAAACCACACTACTCTTCCCCAATCTGATGCTCGGTACATGCCTTTACCCTCTCAATCAATACCCTCCCATATAATATCCAAGGAATACTCAGCAAACTTATACCTCTGTAATTTGAACAATCAACTTTATCCCATTTGCCTTTGTACAATGGCAATGTGCATACATTCTGCCAATCCTCAGACACTTCACCATGATCCATACATACACTGAATATCCCTACCAACCAATCAACAACACAGTCACCCACTTCTTTAATAAATTCCACTGCAATACCATCCAAACCTGCCGCCTTGCCGGCTTTCATCTTCTGCAAAGCTTTCACTACCTCTCCTCTGTTCACCATACCATTTTCCCTGACCCTTTCACTTCGCACACCACCCCGACCAAAACATCCTATACCTGCAACTCTCATCAAACACATTCAACAAACCTTCAAAATACTCACTTCAACTCCTTCTCACTTCATCACCACTTGTTGTTACCTCCCCATTTGCCCCCTTCACTGATGTTCTCTTGTCTGACACATGAAATTTACCTCCTTCCGAAAAATCTTTTTATTCTCCCTCGAATTTAATGATACTCTCTCACCCCAACTCTTATTTGGTTTCTTTTTCACCTCTTGCACCTTTCTCTTGACCTCCTGCTGAGAGTGGTGAGAGTAAGTGAGTTTGGAAAGGACACATGTGTTAGGAAGTACCAGGAGAGATTGAGTGTAGAATGACAAAAGGTGAGAGCAAATGACACAAGGGGAGAGGGGGAGGAATGGGATGTATTTAGGGAAGCAGTGATGGCTTCTGCAAAAGATGCATGTAGCATGAGAAAAGTGGGAGGTGGGCAGATTAGATAGGGTAATGAGTTGTAGGATGAAGAGGTGAGATTGTTAGTGAAATAGAAGAGAGAGGTGTTTGGACAATTTTTCCAGGGAAGTAGTGCAAAAGACTGCGAAATCATTATCATTATCATCATTATTATTACTATAAGTAAGTAGTAGTAGTGGTAGTACTAGTAGTAGTAGTAGTAGTAGTAGTAGTAGTAGTAGTAGTAGTATTATCATTTATCCTTGGGGATAGGGAAGAAAGAATACTTCCCAAATATTCCCTGTGTGTCGTAGAAGGTGACTATAAAGGGAGGGAGTGAGGGACCGGAAATCCTCCCCTCTCGTTTTTGAATTTTCCACAAGAGGGGCCAAGTTAGGATATTCCCTTCAAATGCTCAGTCCTCTGCTCTTAACTCTACCTCACTAACACAGGAAATGGTGAATAGTATGAAAAGAAATAACTTATTATTATGACTATATTATCTTTTATTTTACTTAACTGCCGTCTCCCGCATCTGCGAGATAGCACAGGGAAACAGACAAGGAACGGCCCAACCCACCCACATACACATGTATATACATAAACAACAACTGACTTAATTCCCAAGCCCTCTCATCTACAACAGACTCCTCACTTGCCCCTCTCTCCAAAACTCTTGCATTCATCTCCCTAACCACCCCATCCATAAACAAATTAAACAACCATGGAGACATCATGCACCCCTGCCGTATTACTATTACAACCCTATTTATAGCCCATGCCTTCCAACCATATAACACTGTTGGAACTACTATTCCTTCAAACATACCCACTTTTGCTCTCTGAAATAACGTTCTCTCCTCCCACATAATCTTCATCATTCCCAGACCCCCCCTCCCCCACCACACACACATACACACATGTGACTCATATCTACTTCCATGGTTCCATCCACTCCTAAGTCCACTGCCAGAAATCTACAACACTTTACATCCTCCAATTTTTCTCCATTCAAACTTACATCCATCCCAATTTACTTGTCCCTCAACCCTACTGAACCTAATAACATTGCTATTAATCACATTTACTCTCACTTTCTCATTTCACTCAATTTTCTGAACTCAGTCACCAACCTCTGCAGATTCTCACCTGAATCAGCCACTAGAACTGTATCATCGACAAACAACAACTGATTCACTTCCCAAGCCCTCTCATCCAAAACAGATTGCATACTCACCCCTCTCTCCAAAACTCTTGCATTTACCTCCCTGACCACCCTGTCCATAAACAAATTAAACAACAATGGGGATATCACACACCCATGCCGCAGACCAACATTCAACTGGAAACAATCACTTTCCACTCTTCTTACTCATACACATGCCATACATCCTTGATTAAAAATTTTCACTGCTACAGCAACTTTTTTCTCATACCATGTACTCTTAAAACCTTCCACAAAGCATCTCTATCAACAATATCAAATACCTTCTCCAGATTCATAAATGTTACAAACAAATTTATCTGTGTTTCTAAGTATTTCTCACATATATTCTTCATAGTAAACATTTGATCCACACATCCTCTACCACTTCTGAAACCACTCTCCTCTTCCCCAATCTGATGCTCTATACATGCCTTCACCCTCTCAATCAATATCCTCCCATATAATTTCCCAAGAATACTCGGCAAACATGCCTCTGTAGTTTGAACACTCACCTTTATCCCCTTTGCCTTTGTACAAAGGCACTATACATGGATTCTCCCAATCCTCAAGCTATTACATGTGTGGCCGGTTGGCAACAGGAATGGATGAAGGCAGCAGGGATGAGTATGTACATGTGCATATATGTATATATCTGTGTATGTATATGAAAATGTTGAAATGTACAGGTATGTATATGTGCGTATGTGGGCACTGATGTATATACATGTGTATGTGGGTGGGTTGAGCAATCGTTTTGTTTGTTTCCTTGCGCTACCTTGCTAACACAGGAGACGGCAATGAAGTATGATAGAAAAAAAATATATATATATATATTTATATATATATATATATATATATATATATATATATATATATATATATATATATATATATATATATTTTTTTTTTTTTCATACGATTCGCCATTTCCCGCATTTGCGAGGTAGCGTTAAGAACAGAGGACTGGGCCTTAGAGGGAAAATCCTCACCTGGCCCCCTTCTCTGTTCCTTCTTTTGGAAAATTAAAAAAAAAACGAGAGGGGTGGATTTCCAGCCACCCGCTCCCTCCCCTTTTAGTCGCCTTCTACGACACGCAGGGAATACGTGGGAAGTATTCTTTCTCCCCTATCCCCAGGGATATATATATATATATATATATATATATATATATATATATATATATATATATATACATATATATATATATATATATATATATATATATATATATATATATATATATATATATATATATATTTTCTTTTTCTTTCATACTATTCGCCATTTCCCGCATTAGCGAGGTAGCGTTAAGAACAGAGGACTGGGCCTCTGAGGGAATATCCTCACTTGGCCCCCCCCTCTGTTCCTTCTTTGGGGAAAAAAAAAACAAAAAAAAAAACAAGAGGGGAGGATTTCCAGCCCCCCGCTCCCCTCCCCTCCAGTCGCCCTCCACGACATATATATATTATTTATTATTTTTTTCATTATACTTTGTCGCTGTCTCCCGCGTTTGCGAGGTAGCGCAAGGAAACAGACGAAAGAAATGGCCCAACCCCCCCCATACACATGTATATACATACGTCCACACACGCAAATATACATACCTACACAGCTTTCCATGGTTTACCCCAGATGCCTCACATGCCCTGATTCAATCCACTGACAGCACGTCAATCCCGGTATACCACATCGCTCCAATTCACTCTATTCCTTGCCCTCCTTTCACCCTCCTGCATGTTCAGGCCCCGATCACACAAAATCTTTTTCACTCCATCTTTCCACCTCCAATTTGGTCTCCCTCTTCTCCTTGTTCCCTCCACCTCCGACACATATATCCTCTTGGTCAATCTTTCCTCACTCATCCTCTCCATGTGCCCAAACCACTTCAAAACACCCTCTTCTGCTCTCTCAACCACGCTCTTTTTATTTCCACACATCTCTCTTACCCTTACGTTACTCACTCGATCAAACCACCTCACACCACACATTGTCCTCAAACATCTCATTTCCAGCACATCCATCCTCCTGCGCACAACTCTATCCATAGCCCACGCCTCGCAACCATACAACATTGTTGGAACCACTATTCCTTCAAACATACCCATTTTTACTTTCCGAGATAATGTTCTCGACTTCCACACATTCTTCAAGGCCCCCAGAATTTTCGCCCCCTCCCCCACCCTATGATCCACTTCCGCTTCCATGGTTTCATCCGCTGCCAGATCCACTCCCAGATATCTAAAACACTTCACTTCCTCCAGTTTTTCTCCATTCAAACTCACCTCCCAATTGACTTGACCCTCAACCCTACTGTACCTAATAACCTTGCTCTTATTCACATTTACTCTTAACTTTCTTCTTCCACACACTTTTCCAAACTCAGTTACCAGCTTCTGCAGTTTCTCACATGAATCAGCCACCAGCGCTGTATCATCAGCGAACAACAACTGACTCACTTCCCAAGCTCTCTCATCCCCAACAGACTTCATACTTGCCCTTTTCCAAAACTCTTGCATTTACCTCCCTAACAACCCCATCCATAAACAAATTAAACAACCATGGAGACATCACACACCCCTGCCGCAAACCTACATTCACTGAGAACCAATCACTTTCCTCTCTTCCTACACGTACACATGCCTTACATCCTCGATAAAAACTTTTCACTGCTTCTAACAACTTTCCTCCCACACCATATATTCTTAATACCTTCCACAGAGCATCTCTATCAACTCTATCATATGCCTTCTCCAGATCCATAAATGCTACATACAAATCCATTTGCTTTACTAAGTATTTCTCACATACATTCTTCAAAGCAAACACCTGATCCACACATCCTCTACCACTTCTGAAACCACACTGCTCTTCCCCAATCTGATGCTCTGTACATGCCTTCACCCTCTCAATCAATACCCTCCCATATAATTTACCAGGAATACTCAACAAACTTATACCTCTGTAATTTGAGCACTCACTCTTATCCCCTTTGCCTTTGTACAATGGCACTATGCACGCATTCCGCCAATCCTCAGGCACCTCACCATGAGTCATACATACATTAAATAACCTTACCAACCAGTCAACAATACAGTCACCCCCTTTTTTAATAAATTCCACTGCAATACCATCCAAACCTGCTGCCTTGCCGGCTTTCATCTTCCGCAAAGCTTTCACTACCTCTTCTCTGTTTACCAAATCATTTTCCCTAACCCTCTCACTTTGCACACCACCTCGACCAAAACACCCTATATCTGCCACTCTATCATCAAACACATTCAACAAACCTTCAAAATACTCACTCCATCTCCTTCTCACATCACCACTACTTGTTATCACCTCCCCACTTGCGCCCTTCACTGAAGTTCCCATTTGCTCCCTTGTCTTACGCACTTTATTTACCTCCTTCCAGAACATCTTTTTATTCTCCCTAAAATTTAATGATACTCTCTCACCCCAAATCTCATTTGCCCTTTTTTTCACCTCTTGCACCTTTCTCTTGACCTCCTGTCTCTTTCTTTTATACATCTCCCACTCAATTGCATTTTTTCCCTGCAAAAATCATCCAAATGCCTCTCTCTTCTCTTTCACTAATACTCTTACTTCTTCATCCCACCACTCACTACCCTTTCTAATCAACCCACCTCCCACTCTTCTCATGCCACAAGCATCTTTTGCGCAATCCATCACTGATTCCCTAAATACATCCCATTCCTCCCCCACTCCCCTTACTTCCATTGTTCTCACCTTTTTCCATTCTGTACTCAGTCTCTCCTGGTACTTCCTCACACAGGTCTCCTTCTCAAGCTCACTTACTCTCACCACCCTCTTCACCCCAACATTCACTCTTCTTTTCTGAAAACCCATACAAATCTTCACCTTAGCCTCCACAAGATAATCATCAGACATCCCTCCAGTTGCACCTCTCAGCACATTAACATCCAAAAGTCTCTCTTTCGCATGCCTGTCAATTAACACGTAATCCAATAACGCTCTCTGGCCATCTCTCCTACTTACATAAGTATACTTATGTATATCTCGCTTTTTAAACCAGGTATTCCCAATCATCAGTCCTTTTTGAGCACATAAATCTACAAGCTCTTCACCATTTCCATTTACAACACTGAACACCCCATGTATACCAATTATTCCCTCAACTGCCACATTACTCACCTTTGCATTCAAATCACCCATCACTATGACCCGGTCTCGTGCATCAAAACCACTAACACACTAATTCAGCTGCTCCCAAAACACTTGCCTCTCTTGATCTTTCTTCTCATGCCCAGGTGCATATGCACCAATAATCACCCACCTCTCTCCATCAACTTTCAGTTTTACCCATATTAATCGAGAATTTACTTTCTTACACTCTATCACATACTCCCACAACTCCTGTTTCAGGAGTATTGCTACTCCTTCCCTTGCTCTTGTCCTCTCACTAACCCCTGACTTTACTCCCCAGACATTCCCAAACCACTCTTCCCCTTTGCCCTTGAGCTTCGTTTCACTCAGAGCCAAAACATCCAGGTTCCTTTCCTCAAACATACTACCTATCTCTCCTTTTTTCACATCTTGGTTACATCCACACACATTTAGGCACCCCACTCTGAGCCTTCGAGGAGGATGAGCACTCCCCGCGTGACTCCTTCTTCTGTTTCCCATTTTAGAAAGTTAATACAAGGAGGGGAGGATTTCTGGCCCCCCGCTCCCGTACCCTCTAGTCGCTTTCTACGACACGCGAGGAATACGTGGGAAGTATTCTTTCACCCCTATCCCCAGGGATAATATACATATATATATATACATATACACACACATACACATACATACGCACATATACACACACACACACATACATATATATACATATGAGAAATGTAAGAAACAATTTAGAAAACTGAAACTTCTAGCTTGAAATGAATGAAAAAAAAATGAATGTCACATAATGGTTCAACCTCTGGCTATGGAAAAAAGGAAATGTATAATTTATTTATTTTTTTTTTTCAACTATTCGCCATTTCCCGCGCCAGCGAGGTAGCGTTAAGAACAGAGGACTGGGCCTTTTTTGGAATATCCTCACCTGGCCCCCTCTGTTCCTTCTTTTGGAAAATTAAAAAAAAAAAAGAGAGGGGAGGATTTCCAGCCCCCCGCTCCCTCCCCTTTTAGTCGCCTTCTACGACACGCAGGGAATACGTGGGAAGTATTCTTAATCCCCTATCCTCAGGGATAATATATATATATATATATATATATATATATATATATATATATATATATATATATATATATATATATATATGTGGGAGTGGGGGGCTGGAAATCCTCCCCTCTCGTTTTTTTTTTATTTTCCAAAAGAAGGAACAGAGAACGAGGCCAGGTGAGGATATTCCCTCAGAGGCCCAGTCCTCTGTTCTTAACGCTACCTTGCTAACGCGGGAAATGGCGAATAGTATGAAAGAAAGAAAAATATATATATATATATGCCTGGGGATAGGGGAGAAAAAATACTTCCCACGTATTCCCTGCGTGTCGTAGAAGGCAACTAAAAGGGAAGGGAGCGTGGGGGGCTGGAAATCCTCCCCTCTCATTTTTTTTTTTTTTTTCCAAAAGAAGGAACAGAGAAGGGGGCCAGGTGAGGATATTCCCTCAAAGGCCCAGTCCTCTGTTCTTAACGCTACCTAGCTAATGCGGGAAATGGCCAATAATATGAAAGAAAAAAGATATATATATATATATATATATATATATATGGGAGCGGGGGGCTGGAAATCCTCCCCTCTCGTTTTTTTTTTAATTTTCCAAAAGATGGGACAGAGAAGGGGGCCAGGTGAGGATATTCCCTCAAAGGCCCAGTTCTCTGTTCTTAACGCTACCTCGCTAACGTGGGAAATGGCGAATAGTGTAAAAGAAAGAAAAAAAGATATATATATATATATATATATATATATATATATATATATATATATATAGGGGATTAAGAATACTTCCCACATATTCCCTGCGTGTCGTAGAAGGCGACTAAAAGGGGAGGGAGCGGGGGGCTGGAAATCCTCCCCTCTCTCTTTTTTTTTAAATTTTCCAAAAGAAGGAACAGAGGGGGCCAGGTGAGGATATTCCAAAAAAGGCCCAGTCCTCTGTTCCTAACGCTACCTCGCTAACGCGGGAAATGGCGAATAGTTTAAAAGAAAAAGAAAGATATATATATAGATATAAATATATATATATATAGATATAAATATATATATATATAGATATAAATATTTACGATTATCATTATTTTGCTTTATCACTGTCTCCCGCCTTAGTGAGGTAGCTCAAAGAAGCGGACGAAAGAATGGGCCAACCTACTCACATACACATGTATATACATACACATCCACACACGCAAATATACATACCTACACATCTCAACTTATACATATATATATATATACACACACAGACATATACATATATACACATGTACATAATTCATACTGTCTGCCCTTATTCATTCCTGTCCCCCCCCCCCCCCCCCCCCCACACACACACACACACACACACACACACACACACACACGAAATAACAACCCCCTACCCCCACATATGCAGGAGGTAGCACCAGGAAAAGACAAAAAAGGCCACATTCGTTCACACTCAGTCTCTAGCTGTCATATATAATGCACTGAAACCACAGCTCCCTTTCCATATCCAGGCCCCACAGACCTTTCCATGGTTTACCCCAGACGCTTCACACGCCCTAGTTCAATCCATTGACAGCACGTCAACCCTGGTATAACACATTGTTCCAATTCACTCTATTCCTTGCATGCCTTTCACCCTCCTGCATGTTCAGGCCCCGATCACTCAAAATCTTTTTCACTCCATCTTTCCACCTAAAATTTGGTCTCCCACTTCTCTTCATTCCCTCCACCTCTGACACACATATAATCTTTGTCAATCTTTCCTCACTCATTCTCTCCATGTGACCAAACCATTTCAAAACACCCTCTTCTGCTCTCTCAACTACACTCTTTAATTTGTTTATGGATGGGGTTGTTAGGGAGGTAAATGCAAGAGTTTTGGAAAGAGGGGCAAGTATGAAGTCTGTTGGGGATGAGAGAGCTTGGGAAGTGAGTCAGTTGTTGTTCGCTGATGATACAGCGCTGGTGGCTGATTCATGTGAGAAACTGCAGAAGCTGGTGACTGAGTTTGGAAAAGTGTGTGGAAGAAGAAAGTTAAGAGTAAATGTGAATAAGAGCAAGGTTATTAGGTACAGTAGGGTTGAGGGTCAAGTCAATTGAGAGGTGAGTTTGAATGGAGAAAAACTGGAGGAAGTGAAGTGTTTTAGATATCTGGGAGTGGATCTGGCAGCGGATGGAAACATGGAAGCGGAAGTGGATCATAGGGTGGGGGAGGGGGCGAAAATCCTGGGGGCCTTGAAGAATGTGTGGAAGTCGAGAACATTATCTCGGAAAGCAAAAATGGCTATGTTTGAAGGAATAGTGGTTCCAACAATGTTGTATGGTTGCGAGGCGTGGGCTATGGATAGAGTTGTGCGCTCCAATTCACTCTATTCCTTGCCCTCCTTTCACCCTCCTGCATGTTCAGGCCCCGATCACACAAAATCTTTTTCACTCCATCTTTCCACCTCCAATTTGGTCTCCCTCTTCTCCTCGTTCCCTCCACCTCCGACACATATATCCTCTTGGTCAATCTTTCCTCACTCATTCTCTCCATGTGCCCAAACCACTTCAAAACACCCTCTTCTGCTCTCTCAACCACGCTCTTTTTATTTCCACACATCTCTCTTACCCTTACGTTACTCACTCGATCAAACCACCTCACACCACACATTGTCCTCAAACATCTCATTTCCAGCACATCCATCCTCCTGTGCACAACTCTATCCATAGCCCACGCCTCGCAACCATACAACATTGTTGGAACCACCATTCCTTCAAACATACCCATTTTTGCTTTCCGAGATAATGTTCTCGACTTCCACACATTCTTCAAGGCCCCCAGAATTTTCGCCCCTCCCCCACCCTATGATCCACTTCCGCTTCCATGGTTCCATCCGCTGCCAGATCCACTCCCAGATATCTAAAACACTTCACTTCCTCCAGTTTTTCTCCATTCAAACTCACCTCCCAATTGACTTGACCCTCAACCCTACTGTACCTAATAACCTTGCTCTTATTCACATTTACTCTTAACTTTCTTCTTCCACACACTTTACCAAACTCAGTCACCAGCTTCTGCAGTTTCTCACATGAATCAGCCACCAGCGCTGTATCATCAGTGAACAACAACTGACTCACTTCCCAAGCTCTCTCATCGCCAACTGACTTCATACTTGCCCCTCTTTCCAAAACTCTTGCATTTACCTCCCTAACAACCCCATCCATAAACAAATTAAACAACCATGGAGAAATCACACACCCCTGCCGCAAACCTACATTCACTGAGAACCAATCACTTTCCTCTCTTCCTACACGTACACATGCCTTACATCCTCGATAAAAACTTTTCACTGCTTCTAACAACTTTCCTCCCACACCATATATTCTTAATACCTTCCACAGAGCATCTCTATCAACTCTATCATATGCCTTCTCCAGATCCATAAATGCTACATACAAATCCATTTGCTTTTCTAAGTATTTCTCACATACATTCTTCAAAGCAAACACCTGATCCACACATCCTCTACCACTTCTGAAACCACACTGCTCTTCCCCAATCTGATGCTCTGTACATGCCTTCACCCTCTCAATCAATACCCTCCCATATAATTTACCAGGAATACTCAACAAACTTATACCTCTGTAATTTGAGCACTCACTCTTATCCCCTTTGCCTTTGTACAATGGCACTATGCACGCATTCCGCCAATCCTCAGGCACCTCACCATGAGTCATACATACATTAAATAACCTTACCAACCAGTCAACAATACAGTCACCCCCTTTTTTAATAAATTCCACTGCAATACCATCCAAACCTGCTGCCTTGCCGGCTTTCATCTTCCGCAAAGCTTTCACTACCTCTTCTCTGTTTACCAAATCATTTTCCCTAACCCTCTCACTTTGCACACCACCTCGACCAAAACACCCTATATCTGCCACTCTATCATCAAACACATTCAACAAACCTTCAAAATACTCACTCCATCTCCTTCTCACATCACCACTACTTGTTATCACCTCCCCATTTGCGCCCTTCACTGAAGTTCCCATTTGCTCCCTTGTCTTACGCACTTTATTTACCTCCTTCCAGAACATCTTTTAATTCTCCCTAAAATTTAATGATACTCTCTCACCCCAACTCTCATTTGCCCTTTTTTTCACCTCTTGCACCTTTCTCTTGACCTCCTGTCTCTTTCTTTTATACATCTCCCACTCAATTGCATTTTTTCCCTACAAAAATCGTCCAAATGCCTCTCTCTTCTCTTTCACTAATACTTTTACTTCTTCATCCCACCACTCACTACCCTTTCTAATCAACCCACCTCCCACTCTTCTCATGCCACAAGCATCTTTTGCGCAATCCATCACCGATTCCCTAAATACATCCCATTCCTCCCCCACTCCCCTTACTTCCATTGTTCTCACAAACTTATACCTCTGTAATTTGAGCACTCACTCTTATCCCCTTTGCCTTTGTACAATGGCACTATGCACGCATTCCGCCAATCCTCAGGCACCTCACCATGAGTCATACATACATTAAATAACCTTACCAACCAGTCAATAATACAGAGATGTGTGGTAATAAAAAGAGTGTGGTTGAGAGAGCAGAAGAGGGTGAATTGAAATGGTTTGGACACATGGAGAGATTGAGTGAGGAAAGATTGACCAAGAGGATATATGTGTCGGAGGTGGAGGGAACGAGGAGAAGAGGGAGACCAAATTGGAGGTGGAAAGATGGAGTGAAAAAGATTTTGTGTGATCGGGGCCTGAACATGCAGGAGGGTGAAAGGAGGGCAAGGAATAGAGTGAATTGGAGCGATGTGGTATACAGGGTTTGACGTGCTGTCAGTGGATTGAATCAAGGCATGTGAAGCGTCTGGGGTAAACCATGGAAAGCTGTGTAGGTATGTATATTTGCGTGTGTGGAAGTGTGTATGTACATGTGTATGGGGGGGGGGGGGTTGGGCCATTTCTTTCGTCTGTTTCCTTGCGCTACCTCGCAAACGCGGGAGACAGCGACAAAGTATAAAAAAAAAAAAAAAAAAAAAAAAAAAAAAAAAAAATTATTCACATTTATTCTCAGCTTTCTTCTCTCATACATTTTACCAAACTCAGTCACCAGCTTCTGCTGTTTCCCACCTGAATCAGCCACCAGCTCTGTATCATCATCTAACAACAATGGACTCACTTCCCAAGCCCTCTCATCCACAAGAGACTGCATACTTGCCGCTCTCTCCAAAACTCTTGCATTCACCTCCCTAACAATAAACAAGTTAAACAATCATGGAGACATCACACACCCCAGCTGCAAACCGACATTCAGTGAGAACCAATCACTTTCCTCTCTTCCTACTCATACACATGCCTTACATCCTCGATAAAAACTTTTCACTGCTTCCAACAACTTGCCTCCTACACCATATATTCTTAATACCTTCCATAGAGCAACCCTATCAACTCTATCATATGCCTTCTCCAGATCCATAAATGCTACATACAAATCTATTTACTTTTCTAAGTGTTTCTCACATACATTCTTCAAAGCAAACACCTGATCCACACATCCTCTACCACTTCTGAAACCATAATGTTCTTCCTCAGTCTGATGCTCTGTACATGCCTTCACCCTCTCAATCAATACCCTCCCATATAATTTCCCAGGAATACCCAACAAACTTATACCTCTGTAATTTGAGCACTCACTTTTATCCCCTTTGCCTTTGTACAATGGCGCTATGCATGCATTCCGCCAATACTCAAGCACTTCACCATACGCCATGTATACATTAAATATCCTTACCAACCAGTCAACAACACAGTCACCCCCTTTTTCAATAAATTCCTCTGCAATACCATCCAAACCAGCTGCCTTGCCGGCTTTCACCTTCCGCAAAGCTTTCTCAGTTTGCCAATCATTCTCCCTAACCCTCTCACTTTGCACACGACCTCAACCAAAGCACCCTATATCTGCCACTCTATCATCTAACACATTCAACAAACCTTAAAAATACTCACTCCATTTCCTTCTCACATCACCACTACTTGGTATTACCTCCCCATCAGCTCCCTTCACCGATGTTCCCATTTGTTCGCTTGTCTTACGCACTTTATTTACCTTCTTCCAAAACATCTTATTATTCTCCCTAAAATTTAGTGAAACTCTGTCACCCCAACTCTCATTCACCCTGTTTTTCACCTCTTGCATCTTTCTCTTGACCTCCTGCCTCTTTCTTTTATACATCTGCCAGTCGTGCACTATTTCCCTGCAAAAACAATCCAAATGCCTCTCTCTTCATCCCACCACTCACTACCCTTTCTAATCTGCCCATCTCCCACACTTCTCATGCCACAAGCATCTTTTGTGCAAACCATCACTGCTTCCCTAAATATATCCCATTCCTCCCCCACTCTCATTACATCCTTTTTCCATTCTGCACTTAGTTTGTCCTGGTACTTCCTAACAGAAGTCTCCTTTCCAAGCTCACTTACTCTCACCACTCTCTTCA
The DNA here is from genome assembly GCF_036320965.1 of Panulirus ornatus. Lineage (NCBI taxonomy): Eukaryota > Metazoa > Arthropoda > Malacostraca > Decapoda > Palinuridae > Panulirus > Panulirus ornatus. Next base: position 30,221,220 of record NC_092231.1, on the reverse strand, counting down.
CCCCAACATTCTCTCTTCTTTTCTGAAAACCTCTACAAATCTTCATCTTCGCCTCCACAAAATAATGATCAGAAATAGCCTTGAGGTTATTAGGAGGTAAGTTTGAATGGAGAAAAACTGGAGGAAGTGAAGTGCTTTAGATATCTGGGAGTGGATTTGGCAGCGGATGGAACCATGGAAGTGGAAGGGAGTCACAGGGTGGGGCATGGGGCAAAGGTTTTGGAAGCGATGAATAATGTATGGAATGCGACAATGTTATCTCAGAAAGCAAAAATGGGAATGTTTGAAGGAATAGTGGTTTGAACAATGTTATATGGTTTTGAGGCATGGGCAATAGATAGGGTTGTGCTGAGAAAAGTGGATGTGTTGGAAATGAGATGTTTGAGGACAATATGTGGTGTAAGGGGGTTTGACTGACTAAGTAATGAAAGGGTAAGAGATATGTGTGGTAATAAAAAGAGTGTGGTTGAGAGAGGAGAAGAGTCTGAGTGTGGATGAATGTGGCCTTTGCTGTCGTTTCCTAACGCTACCTCGTGCGCACTCGGGGAAAGGGGGGTTGTCATTTCATGTGTGGCAGTGTGGTGACAGGAATGGATGAAGGCAGCATGTATGAATATGAGCATGTGTATATATATATGTATATGTCTGTGTATGTATATGTCTGTGTATGTATATTTATGTATATGTTAGAATGTATAGGTATGTATATGTGCGTGTGTGGGCGCTGATGTATATACATGTATGTGTGGGTGGGTTGGGCAATTCTTTTGTGTTTCCATACGCTACCCCGCTAATGAGGAAGACAGCAACAAAATATAATAAAGATAAAAATACAATATATATATATATATATATATACTGAATGAGTGTGTTAGTGGTTTTGATGCACGAGACCGGATTATAGTGATGGGTGATTTGAATGCAAAGGTGAGTAATGTGGCAGTTGAGGGAGTAATTGGTGTACATGAGGTGTTCAGTGTTGTAAATGGAAATGGTGAAGAGCTTGTAGATTTATGTGCTGAAAAAGGACTGGTGATTGGGAATAACTGGGTTTAAAAAGAGAGATATACATAAGTATAGGTATGTAAGTAGGAGAGACGGCCAGAGAGCGTTACTGGATTATGTGTTAATTGATAGGCGTGTGAAAGAGAGACTTTTAGACGTTAATGTGCTGAGAGGTGCAACTGGAGGGATGTCTGATCATTAACTTGTGGAGGTGAAGGTGAAGATTTGCAGAGGTTTTCAGAAAAGAAGAGAGAATGTTGGGGTGAAGAGAGTGGTAAGAGTAAGTGAGCTTGGGAAGGAGACTTGTGTGAGGAAGTACCAGGAGAGACTGAGTACAGAATGGAAAAAGGTGAGAACAAAGGAGGTAAGGGGAGTGGGGGAAGAATAGGATGTATTTAGGGAAGCAGTGATGGCTTGCGCAACAGTTGCTTGTGGCATGAGAAGTGTGGGAGGTGGGCAGATAAAAAGGGTAGTAAGTGGTGGGATGAAGAAGTAAGATTATAAGTGCAAGAGAAGAGAGAAGCATTTGGACGATTTTTGCAGGGAAAAAATGCAAATGAGGGGGAGATGTATAAAAGAAAGAGGCAGGAGGTCAAGAGAAAGGTGCAAGAGGTGAAAAAGAGGGCAAATGAGAGTTGGGGTGAGAGAGTATCATTAAATTTTGGGGAGAATAAAAAGATGTTTTGGAAGGAGGTAAATAAAGTGCGTAAGACAAGGGAACAAATGGAAACTTCAGTGAAGGGGGCTAATGGGGAGGTGATAACAAGTGGTGGTGATGTGAGAAGGAGATGGAGTGAGTATTTTGAAGGTTTGTTGAATGTGTTTGATGATAGAGTGGCAGATATAGGGTGCTTTGGTCGAGGTGGTGTGCAAAGCGAGAGGGTTAGGAAAAATGATTTGGTAAACAGTGAAGAGGTAGTAAAAGCTTTGCGGAAGATGAAAGCCGGCAAGGCAGCAGGTTTGGATGGTATTGCTGTGGAATAATTAAAAAAGGGGGTGACTGTATTGTTGACTGGTTGATAAGGTTATTTAATGTATGTATGATTCATGGTGAGGTGCCTGAGGATTGGCAGAATGCTTGCATAGTGCCACTGTACAAAGGCAAAGGGGACAAAGGTGAGTGCTCAAATTACAGAGGTATAAGTTTGTTGGGTATTCCTTGGAAATTATATGGGAGGTTATTGATTGAGAGGGTGAAGGCATGTACAGAGCATCAGATTGGGGAAGAGCAGTGTGGTTTCAGAAGTAGTAGAGGATGTGTGGATCAGGTGTTTGCTTTGAAGAATGTATGTGAGAAATACTTAGATAAGCAAATGGATTTGTATGTAGCATTCATGGATCTGGAGAAGGCATATGATAGAGTTGATAGAGATGCTCTGTGGAAGGTCTTAAGAATACATGGTGTGGGAGGCAAGTTGTTAGAAGCAGTGAAAAGTTTTTATCGAGGATGTAAGGCATGTGTACGTGTAGGAAGAAAGGAAAGTGATTGGTTCTCAGTGAATGTAGGTTTGCGGCAGGGGTGTGTGTTGTCTCTATGGTTGTTTAATTTGTTTATGGATGGGGTTGTTAGGGAGGTGAATGCAAGAATTTTGGAAGGAGGGGCAAGTATGCAGTCTGTTGGGGATGAGAGAGCTTGGGAAGTGAGTCAGTTGTTGTTCGCTGATGATACAGAGCTGGTGGCTGATTCATGTGAGAAACTGCAGAAGCTGGTGACTGAGTTTGGTAAAGTGTGTGAAAGAAGAAAGTTGAGAGTAAATGTGAATAAGAGCAAGGTTATGAGGTACAATAGGGTTGAGGGTCAAGTCAATTGGGAGATATGTTTGAATGAGGAAAAACTGGAGGAAGTGAAGTGTTTTAGATATCTGGGAGCAGACTTGGCAGTGGATGGAACCATGGAAGCGGAAGTGAATCATAGGGTGGGGAAGGGAGCAAAAATTCTGGGAGCCTTGAAGAATGTGGAAGTCGAGAACATTATCTCGGAAAGCAAAAATGGCTATGTTTGAAGGAATAGTGGTTCCAACAATGTTGTAATGGTTGCGGAGGCGTGGGCTATGGATAGATTTTGTGCGCCCAATTCACTCTATTCCTTGCCCTCCTTTCACCCTCCTGCATGTTTCAGGGGCCCCGATCACACAAAATCTTTTTTCAACTCCATCTTTCCACCTCCAATTTGGTCTCCCTCTTCTCCTCGTTCCCTCCACCTCCGACACATATATCCTCTTGGTCAATCTTTCCTCACTCATTCTCTCCATGTGCCCAAACCACTTCAAAACACCCTCTTCTGCTCTCTCAACCACGCTCTTTTTATTTCCACACATCTCCTCTTACCCTTACGTTACTCACTCGATCAAACCACCTCACACCACACATTGTCCTCAAACATCTCATTTCCAGCACATCCATCCTCCTGTGCACAACTCTATCCATAGCCCACGCCTCGCAACCATACAACATTGTTGGAACCACCATTCCTTCAACATAACCCATTTTTGCTTTCCGAGTAATATGTTCTCGACTTCCACACATTCTTCAAGGCCCCCAGAATTTTCGCCCCTCCCCCACCCTATGATCCACTTCCGCTTCCATGGTTCCATCCGCTGCCAGATCCACTCCCAGATATCTAAAACACTTCACTTCCTCCAGTTTTTCTCCATTCAAAACTCACCTCCCAATTGACTTGACCCTCAACCCTACTGTACCTAATAACCTTGCTCTTATTCACATTTACTCTTAACTTTCTTCTTCCACACACTTTACCAAACTCAGTCACCAGCTTCTGCAGTTTCTCACATGAATCAGCCACCAGCGCTGTATCATCAGTGAACAACAACTGACTCACTTCCCAAGCTCTCTCATCGCCAACTGACTTCATACTTGCCCCTCTTTCCAAAACTCTTGCATTTACCTCCCTAACAACCCCATCCATAAACAAATTAAACAACCATGGAGAAATCACACACCCCTGCCGCAAACCTACATTCACTGAGAACCAATCACTTTCCTCTCTTCCTACACGTACACATGCCTTACATCCTCGATAAAAACTTTTCACTGCTTCTAACAACTTTCCTCCCACACCATATATTCTTAATACCTTCCACAGAGCATCTCTATCAACTCTATCATATGCCTTCTCCAGATCCATAAATGCTACATACAAATCCATTTGCTTTTCTAAGTATTTCTCACATACATTCTTCAAAGCAAACACCTGATCCACACATCCTCTACCACTTCTGAAACCACACTGCTCTTCCCCAATCTGATGCTCTGTACATGCCTTCACCCTCTCAATCAATACCCTCCCATATAATTTACCAGGAATACTCAACAAACTTATACCTCTGTAATTTGAGCACTCACTCTTACCCCCTTTGCCTTTGTACAATGGCACTATGCACGCATTCCGCCAATCCTCAGGCACCTCACCATGAGTCATACATACATTAAATAACCTTACCAACCAGTCAACAATACAGTCACCCCCTTTTTTAATAAATTCCACTGCAATACCATCCAAACCTGCTGCCTTGCCGGCTTTCATCTTCCGCAAAGCTTTCACTACCTCTTCTCTGTTTACCAAATCATTTTCCCTAACCCTCTCACTTTGCACACCACCTCGACCAAAACACCCTATATCTGCCACTCTATCATCAAACACATTCAACAAACCTTCAAAATACTCACTCCATCTCCTTCTCACATCACCACTACTTGTTATCACCTCCCCATTTGCGCCCTTCACTGAAGTTCCCATTTGCTCCCTTGTCTTACGCACTTTATTTACCTCCTTCCAGAACATCTTTTAATTCTCCCTAAAATTTAATGATACTCTCTCACCCCAACTCTCATTTGCCCTTTTTTTTCACCTCTTGCACCTTTCTCTTGACCTCCTGTCTCTTTCTTTTATACATCTCCCACTCAATTGCATTTTTTTCCCTACAAAAATCGTCCAAATGCCTCTCTCTTCTCTTTCACTAATACTCTTACTTCTTCATCCCACCACTCACTACCCTTTCTAATCAACCCACCTCCCACTCTTCTCATGCCACAAGCATCTTTTGCGCAATCCATCACCGATTCCCTAAATACATCCCATTCCTCCCCACTCCCCTTACTTCCATTGTTCTCACAAACTTATACCTCTGTAATTTGAGCACTCACTCTTATCCCCTTTGCCTTTGTACAATGGCACTATGCACGCATTCCGCCAATCCCTAGGCACCTCACCATGAGTCATACATACATTAAATAACCTTACCAACCAGTCAATAATACAGAGATGTGTGGTAATAAAAAGAGTGTGGTTGAGAGAGCAGAAGAGGGTGAATTGAAATGGTTTGGACACATGGAGAGATTGAGTGAGGAAAGATTGACCAAGAGGATATATGTGTCGGACGGTGGAGGGAACGAGGAGAAGAGGGAGAACCAAATTGGAGGTGGAAAAGATGGAGTGAAAAAGATTTTGTGTGATCGGGGCCTGAACATGCAGGAGGGTGAAAGGAGGGCAAGGAATAGAGTGAATTGGAGCGATGTGGTATACAGGGTTTGACGTGCTGTCAGTGGATTGAATCAAGGCATGTGAAGCGTCTGGGGTAAACCATGGAAAGCTGTGTAGGTATGTATATTTGCGTGTGTGGAAGTGTGTATGTACATGTGTATGGGGGGGGGGGGTTGGGCCATTTCTTTCGTCTGTTTCCTTGCGCTACCTCGCAAACGCGGGAGACAGCGACAAAGTATAAAAAAAAAAAAAAAAAAAAAAAAAAAAAAAAAAATTATTCACATTTATTCTCAGCTTTCTTCTCTCATACATTTTACCAAACTCAGTCACCAGCTTCTGCTGTTTCCCACCTGAATCAGCCACCAGCTCTGTATCATCATCTAACAACAATGGACTCACTTCCCAAGCCCTCTCATCCACAAGAGACTGCATACTTGCCGCTCTCTCCAAAACTCTTGCATTCACCTCCCTAACAATAAACAAGTTAAACAATCATGGAGACATCACACACCCCAGCTGCAAACCGACATTCAGTGAGAACCAATCACTTTCCTCTCTTCCTACTCATACACATGCCTTACATCCTCGATAAAAACTTTTCACTGCTTCCAACAACTTGCCTCCTACACCATATATTCTTAATACCTTCCATAGAGCAACCCTATCAACTCTATCATATGCCTTCTCCAGATCCATAAATGCTACATACAAATCTATTTACTTTTCTAAGTGTTTCTCACATACATTCTTCAAAGCAAACACCTGATCCACACATCCTCTACCACTTCTGAAACCATAATGTTCTTCCTCAGTCTGATGCTCTGTACATGCCTTCACCCTCTCAATCAATACCCTCCCATATAATTTCCCAGGAATACCCAACAAACTTATACCTCTGTAATTTGAGCACTCACTTTTATCCCCTTTGCCTTTGTACAATGGCGCTATGCATGCATTCCGCCAATACTCAAGCACTTCACCATACGCCATGTATACATTAAATATCCTTACCAACCAGTCAACAACACAGTCACCCCCTTTTTTAATAAATTCCTCTGCAATACCATCCAAACCAGCTGCCTTGCCGGCTTTCACCTTCCGCAAAGCTTTCTCAGTTTGCCAATCATTCTCCCTAACCCTCTCACTTTGCACACGACCTCAACCAAAGCACCCTATATCTGCCACTCTATCATCTAACACATTCAACAAACCTTAAAAATACTCACTCCATTTCCTTCTCACATCACCACTACTTGGTATTACCTCCCCATCAGCTCCCTTCACCGATGTTCCCATTTGTTCGCTTGTCTTACGCACTTTATTTACCTTCTTCCAAAACATCTTATTATTCTCCCTAAAATTTAGTGAAACTCTGTCACCCCAACTCTCATTCACCCTGTTTTTCACCTCTTGCATCTTTCTCTTGACCTCCTGCCTCTTTCTTTTATACATCTGCCAGTCGTGCACTATTTCCCTGCAAAAACAATCCAAATGCCTCTCTCTTCATCCCACCACTCACTACCCTTTCTAATCTGCCCATCTCCCACACTTCTCATGCCACAAGCATCTTTTGTGCAAACCATCACTGCTTCCCTAAATATATCCCATTCCTCCCCCACTCTCATTACATCCTTTTTCCATTCTGCACTTAGTTTGTCCTGGTACTTCCTAACAGAAGTCTCCTTTCCAAGCTCACTTACTCTCACCACTCTCTTCACCCCAACATTCTCTCTTCTTTTCTGAAAACCTCTACAAATCTTCATCTTCGCCTCCACAAAATAATGATCAGAAATAGCCTTGAGGTTATTAGGAGGTAAGTTTGAATGGAGAAAAACTGGAGGAAGTGAAGTGCTTTAGATATCTGGGAGTGGATTTGGCAGCGGATGGAACCATGGAAGTGGAAGGGAGTCACAGGGTGGGGCATGGGGCAAAGGTTTTGGAAGCGATGAATAATGTATGGAATGCGACAATGTTATCTCAGAAAGCAAAAATGGGAATGTTTGAAGGAATAGTGGTTTGAACAATGTTATATGGTTTTGAGGCATGGGCAATAGATAGGGTTGTGCTGAGAAAAGTGGATGTGTTGGAAATGAGATGTTTGAGGACAATATGTGGTGTAAGGGGGTTTGACTGACTAAGTAATGAAAGGGTAAGAGATATGTGTGGTAATAAAAAGAGTGTGGTTGAGAGAGGAGAAGAGTCTGAGTGTGGATGAATGTGGCCTTTGCTGTCGTTTCCTAACGCTACCTCGTGCGCACTCGGGGAAAGGGGGGGTTGTCATTTCATGTGTGGCAGTGTGGTGACAGGAATGGATGAAGGCAGCATGTATGAATATGAGCATGTGTATATATATATGTATATGTCTGTGTATGTATATGTATGTATATGTCTGTGTATGTATATTTATGTATATGTTAGAATGTATAGGTATGTATATGTGCGTGTGTGGGCGCTGATGTATATACATGTATGTGTGGGTGGGTTGGGCAATTCTTTTGTGTTTCCATACGCTACCCCGCTAATGAGGAAGACAGCAACAAAATATAATAAAGATAAAAATACAATATATATCTTTTCTTTCTTTCTTTCAAACTATTAGCCATTCCCGCATTAGCGAGGTAGCGTTAAGAACAGAGGACTGGGCCTTTGAGGGAATACCCTCACCTGGCCCAATTCTCTGTTCCTTCTTTTGGAAAATTAAAAAAAAACCGAGAGGGGAGGATTTCCAGCCCCCCGCTCCCTCCCCTTTTAGTCGCCTTCTACGACACGCAGGGAATACGTGGGAAGTACTCTTAATCCCCTATCCCCAGGGATATATATATATATATATATATATATATATATATATATACTGAATGAGTGTGTTAGTGGTTTTGATGCACAAGACCGGATTATAGTGATGGGTGATTTGAATGCAAAGGTGAGTAATGTGGCAGTTGAGGGAGTAATTGGTGTACATGAGGTGTTCAGTGTTGTAAATGGAAATGGTGAAGAGCTTGTAGATTTATGTGCTGAAAAAGGACTGGTGATTGGGAATAACTGGGTTTAAAAAGAGAGATATACATAAGTATAGGTATGTAAGTAGGAGAGACGGCCAGAGAGCGTTACTGGATTATGTGTTAATTGATAGGCGTGTGAAAGAGAGACTTTTAGACGTTAATGTGCTGAGAGGTGCAACTGGAGGGATGTCTGATCATTAACTTGTGGAGGTGAAGGTGAAGATTTGCAGAGGTTTTCAGAAAAGAAGAGAGAATGTTGGGGTGAAGAGAGTGGTAAGAGTAAGTGAGCTTGGGAAGGAGACTTGTGTGAGGAAGTACCAGGAGAGACTGAGTACAGAATGGAAAAAGGTGAGAACAAAGGAGGTAAGGGGAGTGGGGGAAGAATAGGATGTATTTAGGGAAGCAGTGATGGCTTGCGCAACAGTTGCTTGTGGCATGAGAAGTGTGGGAGGTGGGCAGATAAAAAGGGTAGTAAGTGGTGGGATGAAGAAGTAAGATTATAAGTGCAAGAGAAGAGAGAAGCATTTGGACGATTTTTGCAGGGAAAAAATGCAAATGAGGGGGAGATGTATAAAAGAAAGAGGCAGGAGGTCAAGAGAAAGGTGCAAGAGGTGAAAAAGAGGGCAAATGAGAGTTGGGGTGAGAGAGTATCATTAAATTTTGGGGAGAATAAAAAGATGTTTTGGAAGGAGGTAAATAAAGTGCGTAAGACAAGGGAAGAAATGGAAACTTCAGTGAAGGGGGCTAATGGGGAGGTGATAACAAGTGGTGGTGATGTGAGAAGGAGATGGAGTGAGTATTTTGAAGGTTTGTTGAATGTGTTTGATGATAGAGTGGCAGATATAGGGTGCTTTGGTCGAGGTGGTGTGCAAAGCGAGAGGGTTAGGAAAAATGATTTGGTAAACAGTGAAGAGGTAGTAAAAGCTTTGCGGAAGATGAAAGCCGGCAAGGCAGCAGGTTTGGATGGTATTGCTGTGGAATAATTAAAAAAGGGGGTGACTGTATTGTTGACTGGTTGATAAGGTTATTTAATGTATGTATGATTCATGGTGAGGTGCCTGAGGATTGGCAGAATGCGTGCATAGTGCCACTGTACAAAGGCAAAGGGGACAAAGGTGAGTGCTCAAATTACAGAGGTATAAGTTTGTTGGGTATTCCTTGGAAATTATATGGGAGGTTATTGATTGAGAGGGTGAAGGCATGTACAGAGCATCAGATTGGGGAAGAGCAGTGTGGTTTCAGAAGTAGTAGAGGATGTGTGGATCAGGTGTTTGCTTTGAAGAATGTATGTGAGAAATACTTAGATAAGCAAATGGATTTGTATGTAGCATTCATGGATCTGGAGAAGGCATATGATAGAGTTGATAGAGATGCTCTGTGGAAGGTCTTAAGAATACATGGTGTGGGAGGCAAGTTGTTAGAAGCAGTGAAAAGTTTTTATCGAGGATGTAAGGCATGTGTACGTGTAGGAAGAAAGGAAAGTGATTGGTTCTCAGTGAATGTAGGTTTGCGGCAGGGGTGTGTGTTGTCTCTATGGTTGTTTAATTTGTTTATGGATGGGGTTGTTAGGGAGGTGAATGCAAGAATTTTGGAAGGAGGGGCAAGTATGCAGTCTGTTGGGGATGAGAGAGCTTGGGAAGTGAGTCAGTTGTTGTTCGCTGATGATACAGAGCTGGTGGCTGATTCATGTGAGAAACTGCAGAAGCTGGTGACTGAGTTTGGTAAAGTGTGTGAAAGAAGAAAGTTGAGAGTAAATGTGAATAAGAGCAAGGTTATGAGGTACAATAGGGTTGAGGGTCAAGTCAATTGGGAGATATGTTTGAATGAGGAAAAACTGGAGGAAGTGAAGTGTTTTAGATATCTGGGAGCGGACTTGGCAGTGGATGGAACCATGGAAGCGGAAGTGAATCATAGGGTGGGGAAGGGAGCAAAAATTCTGGGAGCCTTGAAGAATGTGTGGAAGTTGAGAACATTATCTCGGAAAGCAAAAATGGGTACGTTTGAAGGAATAGTGGTTCCAACAATGTTGTATGGTTGCGATGCGTGGGCTATGGATAGAGTTGTGTGGAGGAGGGTGGATGTGCTGGAAATGAGATGTTTCAGGACAATATGTGGTGTGAGGTGGTTTGATTGAGTAAGTAATAATAGGGTACGAGAGATGTGTGGTAACAAAAAGAGTGTGGTGGAGAGAGCAGAAGAGGGTGTCGTGAAATGGTTTGGTCACATGGAGAGAATGAGTGAGGAAAGATTGACTAAGAGGATATATGTGTTAGAGGTGGAGGGAACGAGAAGAAGTGGGAGACCAAATTGGAGGTGGAAAGATGGAGTGAAAAAGATTTTGAGTGATCGGGGCCTGAACATGCAGGAGGGTGAAAGGCATGCGAGGAATAGAGTGAATTGGAACGATGTGGTATACCGGGGTCGACGTGCTGTCAATGGATTGAACCAGGGCATGTGAAGCGTCTGGGGTAAACCATGGAAAGTTCTGTGGGGCTTGGATGTGGAAAGGGAGCTGTGGTTTCGGTGCATTATTACATGACAGCTAGAGACTGAGTGTGAACGAATGGGGCCTTTGTTGTCTTCCTAGCTCTACCTCGCACACATGAGGGGGGAGGGGGTTGTTATTTCATGTGTGGTAGGGTGGCGAAGGGAATGAATAAAGGCAGACAGTATGAATTATGTACATGTGTATATATGTATATGCCTGTGTGTGTATATATATATGTATGCGTTGAGATGTATAGGTATGTATATTTGTGTGTGTGGATGTGTATGTATATACATGTGTATGTGGGTGGGTTGGGCCATTCTTTCGCCTGTTTCCTTGCGCAACCTCGCTAACGCGGGAGACAGCGACAAAGCAAAATAAAAGAAAACAATAAATACATAATAATATATATCATCCCTGGGAATAGGGGAGAAAGAATACTTCTCATGTATTTCTTGTGTGTCATAGGAGGCGACTAAAATGGGAGGGAGCAGGGGACTGGAAATCCTTCCCCCTTTTTTTTTCTCCCAAAAGAAGGAACAGAGAAGGGGGCCAGGTGAGGATATTCCCTCAAAGACCCAGTCCTCTGTTCTAAATGCTACCTTGCTAATGCGGGAAATGGCGAATAGTTTGAAAAAAAAAAAATATATACTTTGTCACTGTCTCCTGCGTTGGTGAGATAGTGCAAGGAAACAGACGAAAGAATGGCCCAACCCACCCACATACACATGTATATACATACACATCCAGACACGCACATTTGCATACCTATACATTTCAACATATACATATATATACACATACCCAGATGTATACATATAAACACATGTACATAATTCATACTTGCTGCCTTTATTAATTCCTGTCGCCACCCCGCCACGCATGAAATGACATCCCCTCCCCCCGCACATGTGTGAGGTAGCACTAGGAAAAGAAAACAAAGGCCACATTCGTTCACACTCAGTCTCTAGCTGTCATGTATAATACACTGAAACCACAGCTCCTTTTCCACATCCAGGCCCCACAAAACTTTCCATGGTTTACCCCAAATGCTTCACATGCCCTGGTTCAATCCATTGACAGCACGTCAACCCTGGTATAACACATCAGTCCAATTCACTCTATTCCTTGCATACCTTTCACCTCCTGCATGTTCAGGCCCCAATCACTCAAAATCTTTTTCACTACATCCTTTCACCTCCAATTCGGTCTCCCACTTCTCCTCGTTCCCTCCACCTCTGACATATATATCCTCTTTGTCAATCTTTCCTCACTCATTCTCTCAATGTGACCAAACCATTTCAATATACCCTCTTCTGCTCTCTCAACCACACTCTTTTTGTTACCACACATCTCTCTTACCCTTTCATTACTTAATCAAACCACCAAACACCACATATTGTCCTCAAACATTATCATTTCCAACACATCCACTCTCCTCCGTGCAACCCTATCTATTGCCCATGACGTGCAACCACATAGCATTGTTGGAACCACTATTCCTTCAAACATACCCATTTTTGCTTTTCGAGATAATGATCTCGCCTTCCACACATTCAATGCTCCCAGAAACTTCGCCCCCAAACCTCACTCCGTGACTCACTTCCGCTTCCATGGTTCCATTCCATCCACTGCCAAATGCACTCCCAGATATCTACAACACTTCACTTCCTCCAGTTTTTCTCCATTCAAACTTACCTCCCAATTGACTTGTCCCATAAACTTACTGTACCTAATAACTTTGCTCTTATTCACATTTACTCTCAGCTTTCTTCTTTCACACAACCCACCAAACTCAGTCACCAATACCCTCCCATATAATTTCACAAGGATACTCATCAAACTTATATTTCTGTAATTTGAATGCTCACCTTTATCCCCTTTGCCTTTGTACAATGGCACTATGCATGCATTGTACCAATTCTCAGGCACTTCACCATGAGCCATACATATACTGAATTTCCTCAACAACCAGGCGACAACACAGTCCACACATTTTTCAATGCTCCCAAACTTTCGCCTCCTCCCCCACCCTGTGACTCACTTCCGCTTCCATGGTTCCATCTGCTGCCAAATCCACTCTCAGATATCTAAAACACTTCTTTTCCTCCAGTTTTTCTCCATTCAAACTTACCTCCCAACTGACTTGTCCCTCAACCCTACTGTACCTAATAACCTTGCTCTTATTAACATTTACTCTCAGCTTTTGTCTTTCGCACACTTTACCAAACTCAGTCACCAGCTTCTGCAGTTTCTCACCCGAATCAGCCATCAGTGCTCTATCATCAGCGAACAACTGACTCACTTCCCAAGCCCTCTCATCCACAACAGACTGCATACGTGCCCCTCTTAAAAACTCTTGCATTCACCTCCCTAACAACCCCATCCATAAACAAATTAAACAACCATGGAGATATCATGCACCCCTTCCGCAAACTGACATTCACTGAGAACCCATCACTTTCCTCTCTTCCTACTTGTACACATGCCTTACATCCTCTATAAAAACTTTTCACTGCTTCTAGCAACCTGCTTCCCACACCATGTATTCTTAATACCCTCCACAGAGCATCTCTATCACATCTCTATCAATTCTGTCATATGCCTTCTCCAGATCCATAAATGCTACATACAAATCTCTTTTCTCACATATATTTTTCAAAGCAAACACCTGATCCACACATCCTCTGCCACTTCTGAAACCACAATGCTCTTCCCCAATCTGTTGCTCTGTACATGCCTTCACCCTCTCAATCAATACCCTCCCGTATAATTTCCCAGGAATACTCAATAAACTTATATCTTTGTAATTTGAACACTCACCCTTATCCCCTTTGCCTTTGTACAACGGCACTATGCATGCATTCCGCCAATCCTCAGGCACCTCATCATGACCCATACATACAATAAATATCCCCACCAACCAGTCAAGAACACAGTCATCCCTGTTTTTAATAAATTCCACTGCAATACCATCCAAACCTGCCACCTTGCCGGCTTTCATCTTCTGCAAAGCTTTCACTACCTCTTCTCTGTTTACCAAATCATTCTCCCTAACCCTCTCACTTTGCACACCACCTAGCCCAAAACACCTTGTATCTGCCACTCTATCATCTAACACATTTAATAAACCTTCAAAATACTCACTCCATCTCCTCACATCATCACTACTTGTTATTACCTCCCCATTAGCCTCCTTCACCGATGTTCCCATTTGTGCTCTTGTCTTATGCACTTTATTTACTTCCTTCCAAAACATCTTTTTATTCTCCCTATGATTTAATGAAACTCTCACCCTAACTCTCATATATACAACCTTAATGTAATATGAAACTGACCTTTATCACCACGTGGACCAGGTGTTCCTTCTAGTCCAGCAATACCCATTTCTCCTTTCACACCCATCTCGCCAGGTGGCCCTACAGGACCCATTGGGCCAGGTGGACCAGGAGGGCCAGGTACAGCTTCACCGTTAACCTCACCACTTGGTCTACCAGGTGGGCCAGGTGGTCCCTAATGAGAATGAGGAAAACATATAATAAAACTAATATAACCTTAACTATGTATTACAATTTTATTATAAAACATTTTGGGAAAAAAATTGCATTTAAATATCACTCTCTACAGATGAATCTATGTTTAAAAAGTTCACTAAGAAAGCGATAAAATGATTTAAAGATATCTATGTTAAAGAGGAAGTTGACCCTATACAGAACCTCCCAAGTGAACACATAGGTCAACACAAACAAAAGAATCTGCCTTATATGAAAATACAAAAAAAAAGGTCATCATACAATAAAAATGATTCTAATCTGAGAAAATATCTTTTCATGAATCTATGGGTCACTGAAAAAGTAATATATATATTTAGGTGGTAATAACAAAAAGAACAACAGTAAGACAAGAATAAAGTGGATAATGAATCTTGAAAAATTTCATTTCATGAAAGTGACTAAAATATAAGTATATGTTATTATGTACCCACCATAGGGCCAGATGGCCCTCGAGGACCTGTTGGTCCAGAAACCCCAGGTTCACCCTTCACTCCTGAGACACCACGTCTACCTTTAAAGCCTCGATCACCTCGATTTCCTGCAGTACATAATTGTTATGAACAAAAACTTCTACTTTCCAATATAACTATTCTGTGTACATTATTGGATACTACAAGGAAAACAGTGAACATGATTGTATTCATAAAACTACAGCAACTAACCTGGTTCTCCTTTAGATCCTGAGTCACCAGGTATACCATCTAAACCAGGTGGTCCTTGAAGTCCTGGGATACCGGGAGGACCTTGATCACCAGAAGGGCCACTCACTAAGACTGCATCACCAGGTAAACCTCTAATGCCAGGTTCACCAGGTGCACCAGAAGGACCAGGTGCTCCTGGTGGACCTCTGTCTCCAATATTCCCTTTAGGACCTAAAGGACCCTGGGGTAAAAACATTAGAATTGGGTAAGTGTCTCATGCCTTTGCTAAAGCTGTGACTACATCATTAGCTTATAAATCATGTTTTGATGAAAATATTTAAAAAGCTACCATCCTTTATGCTGTATCCCATCTGTTGGTAGGATGAAACTTGCCGAGTAAGAAATATTAGTAATTACCTACTTGTACTATATTGAGAGGGAATAGGGCCCAATCTCTTGAACATTCTCTAATAATATACAACCTCTTAAACTTATGTATGCTTAGGGCCCCAATCTCTTGAACATTCTCTACTAATACACAACCTCTTAAACTTATGTACGCTGTCTGCATTAACAATGTCTTCTGTCATTCTGTTCCATTTTTCCACCACAACTATATTAAAGAAATATTCTGTCACATCCTTTTTACCAAGTTTCTTCCTTAGATTCAGGTCCTCTTGTTGTTCTATATCTACATTTCTTGAGACACTGTCCATTATCCACATCATCAATCTCTTTTAAAAATCTAAAGACTGTGATCAGGTCATCCTTGACTCTTCTCTCTTCCAAGGGGGTAAATTCAAAGCCTCCACCCTTTCCAACTTAGTTTCCTTAATTCTGGTACCATCTTTGTTCCTTCTTAAGGGATGGTGACCAAACTTGAAAAGCATATTCTAGTCCTGGCCTTATATAGGATATGATTCGGTTGCTAAATATTTCCCTATTCAAACACTTAAAAGCTGTTTAGATATTTGAAAGCAACAGTTTGTCCCCCTAACTATTCCTGATATGGGACTCTGGCAACAGGTTAGGGACAATCATGACTTCTAAGTCCATATTATACTCAATAACTTACTGCTTATTCATTGCTGTATAATAATCATATCAAGGCCCTCTTTCCCATCATTATTACTTGTGCATGAGACAAGCTTGTAGTTTTTACAGTTTTTCAATGGACTTTCTTAAGTAAAAGGACAATGTTTGTCCTCTTCCATATTGTTGGAACCACACCTTCTACCAATGACTTACTGATGAACGTTTCACATAGCATAATAAGTGTCTCCACACATTCTTTTATCATGCATAATAAAAAATCATTAGAATCATGGGCATTATATGGCTCAAATTATTTCATTTGCCTGATTATATCATTTCTGTCAACTGTTACATGATTATGTCATTTCTGTCAACTGTTACACATTCTGGGACTTCATCCCTCTCCCATCTTGGTAATGCTGATACATCATTGTCTTTCACAAAGAAAACACTTTTGAACTTATCATTTAACTCCTCATTTACTTTCTCATCCTTGTAACAAACATAAACCCAAGAACCATGGGTTGTGAGTACAAAGTTGATCCATTGTACTTCTACAAAGATTTGTTTTGGTGAGGGAAAAAATGCACATGATTTGTCGATTCTCTAAATGAAAACATGGAAAGCTCTGTAATATATGTTCACATGTCTTATGTTGGCTGTACAATCCCTGTGCTGTATTTCTTCAAGAGGATTTCCAACATTCAGGCTTTAGATGTATCAAACATTTCATCACAATTCCTTGTTTCTTAGTGATGTATCTGATGTATCCTTAATACGCTATCTTGAATTTCAATTAGAAGAGAGGTATTTACCATGCCCAAAATATATTTTCTATAGGTAATAATATACAAAAGAACTGATGTATCTTTATCTTATAATCTTTACATTTAAGGAAATATGATAAAGCACTACAAGAGTAAGCACAATGAATACTGTGTGAACAGGGAAAACTAATGCATGCATGCATGCAGGAAGAATAATCAAAACTTCCATCAACTGATACACACATGTTGGCAGCCATAAATATACAGGCTGACCTTCCCACATGACGGTAACTGCATATACGCAGAAGGCACTTAAGAAAATATAAGATATATAGACACTTTGTGGTTCAATGCCATTCTTTTGTTATACTAGCATTATGCATGTACATCAAGGAACATTACACATCTCAATGACCTCAAATGATTTTTCCTCTTATCCTTTAAATATTTCCTGGTTTTACTGACATGTCTAAGGTGGGGGGTAGTGATGCTATTTCCCGTGTGGTGGGGTAGTGACAGGAATGGATAAAGGCAAGCAAGTATGAATATGTACATGTGTATATATGTGTATGTCTGTGTATGTATATGTTGATATGTATATGTATGTATATGTACATCTGGGAGTGGATCTGGCAGCGGATGGAACCATGAAAGTGGACGTGAATCATAGGGTGGGGGAGGGGGCGAATATCCTGGGAGCCTTGAAGAATGTGTGGAAGTCGAGAACATTGTCTTGGAAAGCAAAAATGGGTATGTTTGAAGGAATAGTGGTTCCAACAATGTTGGTTGCGAGGCGTGGGTCATGGATAGAGTTGTGCGCAGGAGGCAGGATGTGCTGGAAATGAGATGTTTGAGGACAATATGTGGTGTGAGGTGGTTTGATCGAGTAAGTAATGTAAGGGTAAGAGAGATGTGTGGAAATAAAAAGAGCGTGGTTGAGAGAGCAGAAGTGGGTGTTTTGAAATGGTTTGGGCACATGGAGAGAATGAGTGAGGAAAGATTGACAAAGAGGATATATGTGTCGGAGGTGGAGGGAACGAGGAGAAGTGGGAGACCAAATTGGAGGTGGAAAGATGGAGTGAAAAAGATTTTTAGTGATCGAGGCCTGAACATGCAGGAGGGTGAAAGGCGGGCAAGGAATAGAGTGAATTGGATCGATGTGGTATACCAGGGGTCGACATGCTGTCAATGGATTGAATCAGGGCATGTGAAGCATCTGGGGTAAACCATGGAAAGTTCTGTGGGTCCCGGATGTGGAAAGGGAGCTGTGGTTTCGGGCATTATTACATGACAGCTAGAGACTGAGTGAGAGCGAATGGGGCCTTTGTTGTCTTTTCCTAGCACTACCTCTCACACATGAGGGGGGAGGGGAATGTTATTCCATGTGTGGTGAGGTGGTGATGGGAATAAATAAAGGCACACAGTATGAATTATGTACATGTGTATATAAGTATATGTCTGTGTGTGTATATATATATATATATATGTGTGTGTACACTGAGATGTATAGGTATGTATATTTGCGTGTGTGGACGTGTATGTATATACATGTGTATGGGGGTGGGTTGGGCCATTTCTTTCGTCTGTTTCCTTGCGCTACCTCGCAAACACGGGAGACAGCGACAAAGTAAAATATAATGATATATAACAATATATATATATATATCTTTCTTTCTTTCAAACTATTCGCCATTTCCCGCATCAGCAAGGTAGCAGAGGACTGGGCTTCTGAGGGAATATCCTCACGTGGTCTCGTTCTCTGTTCCTTCTTTTGGAAAATTAAAAAAAACGAGAGCAGAGGATTTCCAGCCCCCCACTCCCTCCCCTTTTAGTCGCCTTCTACGACACGCAGGGAATACGTAGGAAGTATTCTTTCTCCCCTATATATATAGGGGAGGGTTAGGGAAAATGATCTGGTAAACAGAGAAGAGGTAGCAAAAGCTTTGCGGAAGATGAAAGCCAGCAAGGCAGTGGGTTTGGATGGTATTGCAGTGGAATTTATTAAAAAAGGGGTGACTGTATTGTTGACGGGTTGGTAAGGCTATTGAACGTATTTATGATTCATGGTGAGGTGCCTGTGGATTGGCGGAATGCTTGCATAGTGCCATTGTACAAAGGCAAAGGGGATAAGAGTGAGTGCTCAAATTACAGAGGTATAAGTTTGTTGAGTATTCCTGGGAAATTATATGGGAGGGTAATGATTGAGAGGGAGAAGGCATGTACAGAGCATCAGATTGGGGAAGAGCAGTGTGGTTTCAGAAGTGGTGGAGGATGTGTGGATCAGGTGTTTGCTTTGAAGAATGTATGTGAGAAATACTTAGAAAAGCATATAGATTTGTATGTAACATTTATGGATCTGGAGAAGGCATATGATAGAGTTGATAGAGATGCTCTATGGAAGGTACTAAGAATATATGGTGTGGGAGGCAAGTTGTTAGAAGCAGTGAAAAGTTTTTATCGAGGATGTAAGGCATGTTTACGTGTAAGAATAGAGGAAAGTGATTGGTTCTCAGTGAATGTAGGTTTGCGGCAGGGGTGTGTGATGTCTCCATGGTTGTTTAATCTGTTTATGGATGGGGTTGTTAGGGAGGTGAATGCAAGAGTTTTGGAAAGAGGGGTAAGTATGAAGTCTGTTGGGGATGAGAGAGCTTGGGAAGTGAGTCAGTTGTTGTTCGCTGATGATACGGTGCTGGTGGCTGATTCATGTGAGAAACTGCAGAAGCTGGTGACTGAGTCTGGTAAAGTGTGTGAAAGAAGAAAGTTAAATGTGAATAAGAGCAAGGTTATTAGGTACAGTAGGGTTGAGGGTCAAGTCAATTGGGAGGTACGTTTGAATGGAGAAAAACTGGAGGAAGTAAAGTGTTTTAGATATCTGGGAGTGGATCTGGCAGTGGATGGAACCATGGAAGCAGAAGTGAATCATAGGGTGGGGGAGGGGGCGAAAATCCTGGGAGCCTTGAAGAATGTGTGGAAGTCGAGAACATTATCTCGGAAAGCAAAAATGGCTATGTTTGAAGGAATAGTGGTTCCAACAATGTTGTATGGTTGCGAGGCGTGGGCTATGGATAGAGTTGTGCGCAGGAGGGTGGCTGTGCTGGAAATGAGATGTTTAAGGACAATGTGTGGTGTGAGGTGGTTTGATCAAGTAAGTAATGATAGGGTAAGAGAGATGTGTGGAAATAAAAAGAGCGTGGTTGAGAGAGCACAAGAGGGTGTTTTGAAATGGTTTGGTCCCATGGAGAGAATGAGTGAGGAAAGATTGACCAAAAGGATATATGTGTTGGAGGTGGAGGGAACGAGGAGAAGTGGGAGACCAAATTGGAGGTGGAAAGATGGAGTGAAAAAGATTTTGAGTGATCGGGGGCCTGAACATGCAGGAGGGTGAAAGGCGGGCAAGGAATAGAGTGAATTGGATCGATGTGGCATACCAGGGCCGATGTGCTGTCAATGGATTGAATTAGGGCATGTGAAGCATCTGGGGTAAACCATGGAAAGTTCTGTGGGGCCTGGATGTGGAAAGGGAGCTGTGGTTTCGGGCATTATTGCATGACAGCTAGAGACTGTGTGTGAATGAATGGGGCCTTTGTTGTCCTTTCGTAGCGCTACCTCGCACACATGAGGGGGGAGGGGGATGTTTTTCCATGTGTGGCGGGGAGGTGATGGGAATGAATAAAGGCAGACAGTGTGAATTGTGTGCATGTGTATATATGTATATGTCTGTGTGTATACATATGTGTACATTGAGAAGTATGGGTATGTATATTTGCGTGTGGGGACGTGTATGTATATACATGTGTATGGGGTGGGTTGGGCCATTTCTTTTGTCTGTTTCCTTGCGCTACCTCGCAAACGCGGGAGACAGCGGCAAAAAAAAAAATATATATATATATATATATATATATATATATATATATATATATATATATATATATATATATATATATTTTCTCCATTCAAACTCGCCTCCCAATTGACTTGACCCTCAACCCTACTGTACCTAATAACCTTGCTCTTATTCACATTTACTCTTAACTTTCTTCTTCCACACACTTTACCAAACTCAGTCACCAGCTTCTGCAGTTTCTCACATGAATCAGCCACCAGCGCTGTATCATCAGCGAACAACAACTGACTCACTTCCCAAGCTCTCTCATCCCCAACAGACTTCATACTTGCCCCTCTTTCCAAAACTCTTGCATTTACCTCCCTAACAACCCCATCCATAAACAAATTAAACAACCATGGAGACATCACACACCCCTGCTGCAAACCAGCATTCACTGAGAACCAATCACTTTCCTCTCTTCCTACACGTACACATGCCTTACATCCTCGATAAAAACTTTTCACTGCTTCTAACAACTTTCCTCCCACACCATATATTCTTAATACCTTCCACAGAGCATCTCTATCAACTCTATCATATGCCTTCTCCAGATCCATAAATGCTACATACAAATCCTGGAGGAAGTGAAGTGTTTTAGATATCTGGGAGTGGATCTGGCAGCGGATGGAACCATGGAAGCGGAAGTGGATCATAGGGTGGGGGAGGGGGCGAAAATTCTGGGGGCCTTGAAGAATGTGTGGAAGTCGAGAACATTATCTCGGAAAGCAAAAATGGCTATGTTTGAAGGAATAGTGGTTCCAACAATGTTGTATGGTTGCGAGGCGTGGGCTATGGATAGAGTTGTGCGCAGGAGGATGGATGTGCTGGAAATGAGATGTTTGAGGACAATGTGCGGTGTGAGGTGGTTTGATCGAGTGAGTAACGTAAGGGTAAGAGAGATGTGTGGAAATAAAAAGAGCGTGGTTAAGAGAGCAGAAGAGGGTGTTTTGAAGTGGTTTGGGCACATGGAGAGAATGAGTGAGGAAAGATTGACCAAGAGGATATATGTGTCGGAGGTGGAGGGAACGAGGAGAAGAGGGAGGCCAAATTGGAGGTGGAAAGATGGAGTGAAAAAGATTTTGTGTGATCGGGGCCTGAACATGCAGGAGGGTGAAAGGAGGGCAAGGAATAGAGTGAATTGGAGCGATGTGGTATACCGGGGTTGATGTGCTGTCAGTGGATTGAATCAAGGCATGTGAAGCGTCTGGGGTAAACCATGGAAAGCTGTGTAGGTATGTATATTTGCATGTGTGGACGTATGTATATACATGTGTATGGGGGGGGTTGGGCCATTTCTTTCGTCTGTTTCCTTGCGCTACCTCACAAACGCGGGAGACAGCGACAAAGTATAAAAAAAAAAAAAAAAAATATATATATATATATATATATATATATATATATGAAAATTATCCCTGTGATAGGGAAGAAAGAATACTTCCTACGTATTCCCTGCGTGTCGTAGAAGGCGACTAAAAGGGGAGGGAGGGGGGGGCTGGAAATCCTCCCCTCTCGTTTTTTTTTAATTTTCCAAAAGAAGGAACAGAGAATTGGACCAGGTGAGGATATTCCCTCAGAGGCCCAGTCCTCTGTTCTTAACGCGACCTTGCTAACGCGGGAAATGGCAAATAGTTTGAAAGAAATATATGAAAATGACAATGACAACCCCCTCCCCCTGCAAGCATGAGGTAGCGCTAGGAAAAGACAACAAAGGCCACATTCGTTCATACTCAGTCTCTATCTGTCATGTATAATGCACCGAAACCACAGCTCCCTTTCCACAACCAGGCCCCACAAAACTTTTCATGGTTTACCCCAGAATCTTCACATGCCCTAGTTCAATCCAGTGACACCACATTAACCCCAGTATATCACATTGTTCCAATTCACTCTATTGCTTGCACACCTTTCACCCTCCTGCATGTTCAGGCCCTGATCGCTCAAAATCTTTATCATTCCATCTTTCCATGTGGAATTTGGTCTCCCGCTTCTCCTTGTTCCCTCTATCTCTGACACATATATCCTCTATGTCAATCTTTCCTCACTCATTCTCTCATTGTGACAAAGCCATCTCAAAATACACTCTTCTGCTCTCTCAACCACACTCTTTTTATTAACACACATCTCTCTTACCCTTTCATTACTTACTTGATCAAACCACCTCACACCACATATTGTCCTCAAACATCTCATTTCCAACACATTCACCCTCATCCTCACAACCCTATCTATAGCCCATGCCTCACAACCATACAATATTGTTGGAACCACTATTCCTTCAAACATACCCATATTTGCATTCCGAGATAAGGTTCTCGCCTTCCAAACATTCTTCAATGCTCCCAGAACTTTTGCCCCCTCCCCCTATGATTCACTTCTGCTTCCATGGTTCCATCCGCTGCCAAATCCACTTCCAGATATCCAAAACACTATCTAAAACACTTCACTTCCTCCAGTTTTTCTCCATTCAAACTTACCTCCCAACTGTCTTGTCCCTAAACCCTACTGTGCCTAATAACCTTGCGCTTATTCACATTTACTCTCAGATTTCTTCTTTCACACACCTTACCAAACTCAGTCACCAGCTTCTGCAGTTTCTCACCCGAATCAGCCACCAGCGCTGTATCATCAGCAAACAACTGACTCAACTCCCCAAGCCCTCTCATCCACAACAGACTGCATACTTGCCACTCTCTCCAAAACTCTTGCATTCACCTCCCTAACAACCCCATCCATAAACAAATCAAACAACCATGGAGACATCACACACCCCTGCTGCAAACAGACATTCACTGGGAACCAATCACTTTCCTCATTTCCTACTCGTAAACATACCTTACATCCTCATTAAAAACATATGCCTTCTCCAGATCCATAAATGCTACATACAAATTCATCTGTTTTTCTAAGTATTTCTCACGTACATTCTTCAGAGCAAACACCTGATCCACAAATCCTCTACCACTTCTTAAACCACACTGCTCTTCCCCAATCTGATGCTCTATACATGCCTTTACTATCTCAATCAATACCCTCCCATATAATTCCTAGGAATACTCAACAAACTTTACCTCTGTAATTTGAACATTCACCTTTATCCCCTTTGCCTTTGTCCAATGGCACTATGCATGCCTTCCATCAATCCTCAGGCACTTCACCATGAACCATACATACATTGAATATCCTTACCAAGCAGTCAACAACACAGTCACCCCCATTTTTAATAAAATCCACTGCAATGCCATCCAAACCCACCGCCTTTCATCTTCCGCAAAGCTTTCACTACCTCCTCTGTTTACCAACCATTCTCCCTGACCCTCTCACTTCGCACACCACCTCAACCAAAACACCCTATATCTGCTACTCTATCATCAAACGCATTCAACAAACCTTCAAAATACTCACTCCATGTCCTCACTTCACCGCTACTTGTTATTACATTCCCATTAGCCCCTTCACCGATGTTCCCATTAGTTCTCTTGTCTTACGCACTTTATTTATCTCCTTCCAAAACATCCCAACTCTCATTTGCCCTCTCTTTCACCTCTTCCACCTTTCTCTTGACCTCTTGCCTCTTTCTTTCATACATCTCCCAGTCATTTGCACTATTTCCTTGCAAAAATTGTCCAAATGCTTCTCTCTTCTTTTTCACTAACAATCTTACTTCCTCATCCCACCATTCACTACGCTTTCTAATCTATCCACCTCCCACCTTTATCATGTTACAGGCATCTTTTGTGCACGTCATCACTGCTTCCCTAAATACATCCCATTCCTCCCCCACTCCCCTTACATTGTTTGCTCTCACCTTTTTCCATTCTGCACTCAATCTCTCCTGGTACTTCCTCACACAAGTCTGCTTTCCAAGCTAACATACTCTCACCAATTTTGTCACCCTAGCATTCTCTCTCCTTTTCTGAAAACCTCTACAAATCTTCACCTTCGCCTCCATAAGATGATGATCAAACATCCTTCCAGTTGCATCTCTGCACAGTAACATCCAAAAGTCTCTCTTTCACATGCCTATCAATTTTTAAACCAGAATTCCCAATCACCAGTCCTATTTCAGCAGAAAAATCTACAAGCTCTTCACCATTTCCATTTACAACACTGAATACCCCATGTACACCAATTATACCCTCAACTGCCACATTATTCACTTTTGCATTCAAATCACCCATCACTATAACCAAGTCTTGTGCATCAAAGCTGCTCTCACTTACTCAGCTGCTCCCAAAACACTTGCCTCTCATGATCTTTCTTCTCATGTCCAGGTGCATAGGCAACAATAATCACCCATCTCTCTTCATCCACTTTTATTTTTACCCATAGCATTCCCTGGGGATAGGGGAGAAAGAATACTTCCCACGTATTCCCTGCGTGTCGTAGAAGGCGACTAAAAGGGGAGGGAGTGGGTGGCTCGAAATCCTCCCCTCTCATTTTTTTTTTAATTTTCCAAAAGACGGAACAGAGAATTGGGCCAGGTGAGGGTATTCCCTCAAAGGCCCAGTCCTCTGTTCTTAACGCTACCTCGCTAATGCGGTAAATGGCGAATAGTTTGAAAGAAAGAAGCAATCTAGAGTTTACTTTCTTACACTCTATCACATACTACCACAACTCTTGCT
This sequence comes from Panulirus ornatus, assembly GCF_036320965.1. Lineage (NCBI taxonomy): Eukaryota > Metazoa > Arthropoda > Malacostraca > Decapoda > Palinuridae > Panulirus > Panulirus ornatus. The sequence continues at coordinate 30,195,722 of NC_092231.1, read as the reverse complement.
TCAGTAGTGGTGCTCCTTCCATTACTCTCGTCCTTTCACCAACCCCTGACTTTACTCCAAAAACATTCCCAAACCACTCTTCCCCTTTACCCTTGCGCTTCGTTTCACTCAGAGCCAAAACATCCAGGTTCCTCTCCTCAAACATACTATCTATCTCCTTTTTTCTCATCTTCATTAAATCCACACACATTTAGACATCCCAATCTGAGCCTTCGAGGAAGATGAGAATTCCCCGCATGACTTCTTCTGTTTCCCCTTTTAGAAAGTTAGAAAACATGAAGGGGAGGGTTTCTAGCCCCCTGCTCCTGTCCCCTTTAGTCGCCTTCTACGACACACGGGGAATACGTGGGAGGTATTCTTTCTCCCCTATCCCCAGGGATATGGGAGACTATAAATTTAATGATACTCTTTCACCTCAACTCTCATTTGCCCTCTTTTTCACCTCTTGCACCATTCTCTTGACTTCCTACCATTTTCTTTTATACATTTCCCACTCATTTGCACTACTTCCCAGCAAAAATTGTCCAAACGCCTCTCTCTTCTCTTTCACTGAAAATCTTACTTCTTCATCCCACCATTCACTACCCTTTCTAATCTGCCCACCTCCCACCTTTCTCATGCCACATGCATCTTTTGTACAAGGCATCACTGCCTCCATAAATGCATCCCATTCCTCCTCCGTTCCCCTTACCTCATTTGCTCTCACCTTTTGCCATTCTGCAATCACTCTCTCCTGGTACTTCTTCACACAAATCTCCTTTCCAAGCTCACTTACTCTCACCACTCTCTTCTCCCCAACATTCTCTCTTCTTTTCTGAAAACCTCTACAAATCTTCACCTTCACCTCCAAAAGATAGTGGTCAGACATCCCTCCAGCTGCCCCTCTCAGCACATTAACTACCAAAAGTCTCTCTTTCACATGCCTAACAAAGAACATGTAACCAAGTAACGCCCTCTGGCCATCTCTCCTACTCACATACGTACACTTATGTATATCTCTCTTTTTAAACCAGGTATTCCCGATCACCAGTCCTTTTGCAGCACACAAATCCACAAATTTTAGGTAGAATAAAAAGATGTTATTAGGTACAGTACGGTTGAGGGAAAAGTCAATTGGGAGGTAAGTTTCAGTGGAGAAAAACTTAAGGAAGTGAAGTGTTTTAGATTTCTGGGAGTGGATTTGGCAGCGGATGGAACCATGGAACCGGAAGTGTCACAGGATGGGGGAGGGGGCAAAAGTTCTGGGAGCCTTGAAAAATGTGTGGAAGGCGAGAACATTATCTTGGAAAGCAAAAATGGGTATGTTTGAAGGAATAGTGGTTCCAACAATGTTATATGGTTGCAAGGCGTGAGCTATAGATAGAGTTGTGCAGAGGAGGGTGGATGTGTTGGAAATGAGATGTTTGAGGACAATATGTGGTGTGAGGTGGCTTGATCAAATAAGTAATGGAAGGGTAAGAGAGATGTGTGGTAATAAAAAGAGTGTGGTTGAGAGAGCAGAAGAGGGTGTATTGAAATGGTTTGGTCACATGGAGAGAAAGAGTGAGGAAAGATTGACAAAGAGGATATATGTGTCAGAGATGGAGGGAATGAGGAGAAGCAGGAGACCAAATTGGAGGTGGTAAGATGGAGTGAAAAGATTTTGAGTGATTGGGGCCTGAACATGCAAGAGAGTGAATGGCATGCAAGGAATAGAGTGAATTGGAACGATGTGGTATACCGGGATCGACGTGCTGTCAATGGATTGAACCAGGGCATGTGAAGCGTTTGGGTTAAACCATGGAAAGTTTTGTGGGGCCTGGATGTGGAAAGGAAGCTGTGGTTTCGGTGCATTATACATGACAGCTAGAGACAGAGTGTGAACGAATGTGGCCTTTTGTTGTCTTCTCCTTGCGCTACCTTGTGCGCATGCGGGGGTTGTCATTTCATGTGTGGCGGGGAAGTGAAAGGAATGAATAAATGCAGTAAGTATGAATTATGTACATGTGTGTATATGTCTGTGTATGTATGTATATGTATATGTTGTGTACTTATGTATATGTCTGTGTATGTATATATATGTATACGTTGACATGCATAAGTATGTATATGCCCCTGTGTTGACGTGTATGTATATACATGTGTATGTGGGTGGGTTGGGCCATTCTTTCGTCTGTTTCCTTGCGCTACCTCGTTAACGCGGGAGACAGCAACAAAGCATAATAAAAAAAAAGATGTGTTGTTGGAAGGGGGTAAATATAGTGCATAAGATGAGGACAAATGGGAACATCGATGAAGGGGGAAAATGAGCAGGTAATAACAAGTAGTGATGAAGTGAGAAGGAGATCTAGTGAGTATTTTGAAGGTTTGTTGAATGTGTTTGATGATTGCGTGGCAGATATAGGGTGTTTTGGTCGGGGTGGTGTGTGTAGTGAGAGGGTCAGGAAGAATGGTTTGGTAAACAGAGAAGAGGTAGTGAAAGCTTTGTGGAAGATGAAAGCCAGCAAGGCGGCGGGTTTGGATGGTACTGCAGTGGAATCTTTTTTAAATAAGGTGGGGACTGTATTGTTGACTGGTTAGTAAGGGCAATCAATGTATGGATGGATCACGGTGAAGTGTCTGAGGATTGGCAGAATGCATGCATAGTGCCACTGTACAAAGGCAAAGGGGATAAAAGTGAGTGTTGAAATTACAGAGGCTTAAGTTTGTTGAGTATTCCTGGGAAATCATATGGGAAGGTATTGATTAAGAGAGTAAAGGCATGTACAGAGCATCAGATTGGGGAAGAGCAGTGTGGTTTTAGAAGTGGTAGAGGATGTGTGGATCAGGTGTTTGCTTTGAAGAATGCATGTGAGAAATACTTAGAAAAACAGATGAATTTGTATGTAGCATTTATGGATCTGGTAGATAGAGATGCTTTGTGTAAGGTTATAAGGGTATATGGTGTGGGAGGTAAGTTGCTAGAAGCAGTGAAAAGTTTCTATCAAGGATGTAAGGCATGTGTACGAGTAGGAATAGAGGAAAGTGATTGGTTCCCAGTGAATGTCAGTCTGCAGTAGGGGTGCATGATGTCTCCATGGTTGTTTAATTTGTTTATGGATGGGGTGGTTAGGAAGGTGAATGCAAGAGTTTTGGAGAGAGGGTCAAGTATGCAGTCAGTTGTGGATGAGAGGGCTTGAGAAGTGAGTCCGTGGTTGTTCACTGATGATAAAGCATTGGTGACTGATTTGGGTGAGAAACTGCGGAAGTTGGTGACTGAATTTGGTAAAAAGTGTAAAAGAAGAAAGTAGAGAGTAAATGTGTATAAAAGCAAGATTATTAGGTTAAGTAGGGTTGAGGGACAAGTCATTTGGGAGGTAAGTCTGAATGGCGAAAAACTGGAGGAAGTGAAGCATTAAAGACATCTGGGAGCGGACTTAGCAGCGGATGGGACCAGGGAAGTGGAAGTGAGTCATAGGGTAGGGGAGGGGGGTGAAGGTTCTAGGAGCATTGAAGAATGCGTGGAAAGAGAGAATGTTATCTCGGAGAGCAAAAATGGGTATGTTTGAAGGAATAGTGGTTCCAACAATGTTATATGGTTATGAGGCATGGGCTATAGATAAGGTTGTGCGGAGAAGGGTGGATGTGTTGGAAATGAAATGTATGAGGACAATATGTGGTGTGAGGTGGTTTGATCGAGTAAGAAATGAAAGGGTAAGAGATGTGTGGTAATAAAAGAGTGTGGTTGAGAGAGCAGAAGAGGGTGTGTTGAAATGGTTCGGGCATATGGAGAGAATGAGCGAGGAAAGATTGACAAAGAGGAGATAAACTTTCTGCTGACAAATATCAGATTAGCCTTCAAGTATAAGGATAAGGATATATCTATCCAGCTATTCACATCCAATGTAAGACCAAAAATACAAGAATTCTTCCCAAGTTTGGTCACCACACCTAAAGAAGAAATTGCTTGTACAGAAGGATTAGAGGAAGGCAACAAAGATGGTAACAAAATTAAGATAGCTAAGTTACAAAGACAAGAGGTTTTTATATGAACCTAACTTGGAAGAGAGAATAGTGAGGGGTGACCTGATCACAATCTTTGAGTTTTTAAAAAAGACTGACATGGACACTTCTGAGAAGTGTTCAGATATAAGAGTGGTGGATGTATGGAACAGAAAGACAGAGAACATGATTACTGCAGACAGTATACATAAATTTAAGAGGTTGTTTGATAATAGAGGATATTTATGAGATGGGGCCCCACAAGTGTAAAACTCACTCCCAAACATTATAAATAATTAGTTACAAATAGATAATTAAGCTCGGTAGTGCTTGGCAAGTCAATACATCACCTGATTATTGTAAGGCCAGAGGTATAAGGATGGGTTGTAGTGATGTCTGTTTCTTTTCTGACACTTCCCCGGAGCTTCACAAGTTTTTCATGCCATCTACAACTCTACCTTTTAAAAGGCAGGTTACCAACTTCCTCAAAATGTTCTCAAATTCATTTTTCTCCTTTCTTCTCTATTTCTGTTGTCCCTTTTTACATTTTCTACACAGCCTAGCCTCACTGATATTTGTTCATGGAGGGCATTTGACATAATAAGTTACTCTGGTCATGTTCATCAAAATACACCCTATCAACATAACCCTTTCTCTGGTTGTTGATAATGATCAACATGCATGTATCTAAAAGTATTTCTATCTTTTAGAAATACTGCTAAGGTTCTTTCACTTTACCTGTTCTCCCTTCATTCATCTATCCCTGATCATCATCAGACAACCATTACCTTTGACACTGAATTAATGAACAGTACTGCTTACCACATTGCCACTCAGACCAGTGGGGCCAGGAGGTCCTGGTGGTCCTGTCAGGCCACGAAGACCAGTTTCGCCCTGTCGACCTGGTGAACCTGGTGGCCCAACAGGGCCCTGGAAAACAATCGTAGTCAGTGCTTTTAAACAGAACAGACTATATTAATGTATACTTATTCTAGACTACAACTTGCAGTTGATATTCAATACTAATTCCCAAGAAATATTTCTTCATGATTTAATCTTTTTCTGCAAATATGAGAATACATTAATTTCAGCAAAAATAATGTCAAGAAAAAAAATGGCCAAAAATAGCTTTAAGCATTTCAAAAGAAGCAGTGCAACACGTACTGCAAACCCAGGTGTTCCAGGCTCACCCTTGGCGCCAGGGAAACCAGGTAAACCAGGCTCCCCAATGGGTCCTGGTGGGCCAGGCTGACCACGCCGCCCCCTGCGACCCTGGCAATAAGACAGTCACAGAGCCATACAGTTATTGTGACAGTCATACAACCGGTCAGCGGTGTTATACATTCATACACCTGAAGACACAGCATACATGGTTGGAAAAGTGAGGTAGGTGGTTTGGTGTTGAGCCAACGGCACTGCTGCTGTGTGCTAGCATGACTCGAGGATGTTACTAAAAAATACTAAAACTCATTTGACATTTACTGTCATCGCAAGTATGTCACTCTTGTCTGAGATAATGCATACTACCTTTTTGAGGGTGGGAAGAAAGAAAAATATTGATTAGACATTTACAACGAGTGTTAACTAAGGACTAATAAGGAGGGCCCAGTGCCATGAAGTAAGCTGGGATAAGCTAAGGTAGGCCATATCTGCCAACTACACCCCAACCTACAGGAGAACCGATGCTGCCAGAAACGCCATTTTCTCCTGGTGGGCCAGGAGGACCTGCTCGGCCCGGGGCGCCCCGTGTACCACGCCGCCCAGGTGGGCCAGGCTCACCCTACCAGCAGTACAATAAGTGTTAATATCAGCCAAACAAACACTACATTATCATCTTACTGTTGTCTGGAATAAAGAAAATTATAGTAAAGATAACTTAAGGAAAACCTGATGATTCATCTCACTCCACCTCACGTGTAGTTCTGGAAGAGAAGAGGTATCACTCAAATTATTAAGTGCATTCATGATAATTTTTGACTGACACTTTATGATAATTATGTCTACAACTAATGCTTTATCTATCAGTTTCTGTCATCAACTAACTGAATTCATTAAGAAAATAATGGTATCAAGAATCTTACATCTGTGCCGTTGAAACCTCTTGGTCCCATGGGACACACAACCTCGCACTGCTCAGGCCTCACTTGCTGGAACCTCTGCAACACAAAATATCAGACTAGTGAACATCATCTTATAATATATGACACGTATACACTGTCTCATCAAAAACACAAAACATGAATGAAAAGTAGAATCAGTCCAACAATATGACAGAATACACAGATACGAGTCAATGATAAGCAAACCTCTACCGTGATTATATATATTTTGTCTAAAGTCCTTAAAGGTAACAAAATATGTCTGCCTGTAAATTTTGTTTATAACGTCAAAAGTACATATCTTTTATCAACAATTTTCCAATAAGAGCCCTGTAAGAGTAGATATTCATAAATTTTTTTTTTTTTTCATACTATTCGCCATTTCCCGCGTTAGCGAGGTAGCGTTAAGAACAGAGGACTGGGCCTTAGAGGGAATATCCTCACCTGGCCCCCTTCTCTGTTCCTTCTTTTTGGAAAAAAAAAAAAAAAACGAGAGGGGAGGATTTCCAGCCCCCCACTCCCTTCCCTTTTAGTCGCCTTCTACGACACGCAGGGAATACGTGGGAAGTATTCTTTCTCCCCTATTCCCAGGGATAATATATATATATATATACATATATACATATACATATATATATTTTTTTTTTTTTTTTTTATACTTTGTCGCTGTCTCCCGCGTTTGCGAGGTAGCGCAAGGAAACAGACGAAAGAAATGGCCCAACCCCCCCCATACACATGTATATACATACATCCACACACGCAAATATACATACCTACACAGCTTTCCATGGTTTACCCCAGACGCTTCACATGCCTTGATTCAATCCACTGACAGCACGTCAACCCCGGTATACCACATCGCTCCAATTCACTCTATTCCTTGCCCTCCTTTCACCCTCCTGCATGTTCAGGCCCCGATCACACAAAATCTTTTTCACTCCATCTTTCCACCTCCAATTTGGTCTCACTCTTCTCCTCGTTCCCTCCACCTCCGACACATATATCCTCTTGGTCAATCTTTCCTCACTCATTCTCTCCATGTGCCCAAACCACTTCAAAACACCCTCTTCTGCTCTCTCAACCACGCTCTTTTTATCTCCACACATCTCTCTTACCCTTACGTTACTCACTCGATCAAACCACCTCACACCACACATTGTCCTCAAACATCTCATTTCCAGCACATCCATCCTCCTGCGCACAACTCTATCCATAGCCCACGCCTCGCAACCATACAACATTGTTGGAACCACTATTCCTTCAAACATACCCATTTTTGCTTTCCGAGATAATGTTCTCGACTTCCACACATTCTTCAAGGCCCCCAGAATTTTCGCCCCCTCCCCCACCCTATGATCCACTTCCGCTTCCATGGTTCCATCCGCTGCCAGATCCACTCCCAGATATCTAAAACACTTCACTTCCTCCAGTTTTTCTCCATTCAAACTCACCTCCCAATTGACTT